>NW_009637250.1:20534-27776 GCF_000690535.1 Cariama cristata | reverse complement strand
GTTGACCTTGAAATCGGAACTATTTCCTCTCTGAATAAGCCTTATATGAGTACAGACTACTTTTCCTTAAAACAATCATGAAACACCCAATAAAAAATTCTGACCTTGCATACACAGCCTAGAAGAGCTCAATATTTAGTGAAGTTGGGGTGAAACATTCTCCACGTCTCACCCGCGTGAAGCTGGAAGTCTGACCCTTTGCACCAAAAACTACAGCACTCGCATCACCTCAGCAGAACCAAACACAAAAGAAGTAATCATGTACTTGGCAATGTTGTAACATGGATATTTTAGAAAATCCTGTGCAAATTCATGCATGCCCATTGCCCTGCCATAACTGTAAAAGAGCCCCTTCCTCCAAACTTGTTCAGGTGCGAATACGGATGTTTTGTGCCTAGGTAAGATGGAGGGTCTTCAGTCATTTACACTGATCGTATCAGGTATGCTCTGATTTTGACAGCACAGCTTCAGGGAACTGACCACCCAGGTTAACTCCTCTTTCACATCAACTGAACTCCTCTGACATTTTACAGACCAGGCACACTCGAGATTGTTTTAAACTATTGCTTTGTTTTTCTAATGAAGAAGCAGCTCTCTAAAAATCCCAGCTCTGATTCCTAAGCAAATGATAGGAAATATCACCCTTTTCTGTACCTGCTGCTCCGAGGGCAATAAAGCTGCTAAATGAGCAGAGTGCCATTAAGCCAGCAGAGCGGCACGAGCACAGAAGCACGTGGGCCGACTGCCGTAACACGCAGCCCCACGAGCCCAGTCCCACACCATCGGCAGGAGTTCCCAGCCAAGCACCAGTAGATCCCACTCTGCAGCTGGGGCTCAGATCACCCCTCGCCAGGTGATCGGAACAACGCCACAAATGGCAATATGAATGATCCTGGTATAGAAAACTTACTTGCTTTAACTCATAGGTATACCACCACTTCACTACAAATATTCTTTCAAATGTCTGTTTGTCCGTATTGTTTTCTGCGCTTGTGATTCATTAGACAGCTGTTTACAGAGCTTCAGTTATCCAGTAAGGAAGGAAGAACCAGCTCTTTGGTTCTTCACCTGTATACACCCCTACTGTAAGGGACCCTAAGCAGTCAGACTGAAGCCAACACTGACAACCCAAGTTCTGGAATGAATTAATTCCTTCAAAATACAGGCAATACATCTGAAGACGACCATTCCTGGGTAATGTACAATTGCTGATCTGACCACTGGTGACCTATTTTGAATAAACAGTTCAAGCAACTTACCTGTCTCTCAGGAACAGTAGAGACTTCTGGTCATCACTGGCAGCAGGAGACCTGAAAGAGGTAGACAGATTCAGTTGCTGAGGAAGCATATTAAACACGTTTTCCATAAGGAATTCTACAGGAAGCTGAATTGTTCTTTGTTGATGCTTACTGCACACTGCTTGGCATAATTTTTAAACTACTATTTTATGCGTCCAGTTCAGAATACTTCTGTGGCTAGACAGGAACATGTAGAGAATCACAGCCACGACAGTTTGAAAAAGTGTTGCTCCTAAAGCAATTATCTTAAATGTTTCCAAGCCTTTGTGAACAGTTCTAACCTCATAAAGAAACCATTACCCTTAAGTTCCTCAACACACTGTATTTTCAAATTCATTGCTGACTCTACTGTATTTCCTTTTGGATCCTTTAAAGACTTCTCATTTATCTTTATTGGATTTTCTTTCATTTGCTTTCAAAGTTAATCCATGCCAGAGAAGTTAAGCCGTAGCAGAGAAGTAATCAGTGCATAAAGTCTGAATCTTAGGGAATGGTGTCCTGCGTTGCTGAAAATGCAGAATAATGTGAAGAAAGATGTGCGAAAGAGGCTGCCTCAAACAGGGCGATCTGTGTACACTGCCACAGGTGAAAGAGCAGAAGAGACTTACCTGCACTTCACAAATCTGACTCTTAACAAAAACCCATCTATAAGTTACCATGTTTTGCCAGGCTCCCAGGACTCATATGAATAAAGTATAAAATTAGGAAAATAGAAGAGTGTTGGGTTTTGAAGCACCAGAACTGATAGCTGGTGCAGACAGGACCCATGGCCATGGTGGTCACTGTTTGGCATCAAAGAAGAGAGGTGAGGTCAGGGCTGGGAGACCAAAGACATGGAATCACAACTGGAATTAGGGCTCCAGATGCTGCCCCACTCCAGACCCTACTGTATTTATGCAACACGGAGATTAAAAGAGAAACAGACTTAAAATTTTATTTTCTTGTCTCCCAGATTATTTCAGTATTTTTCAGCACAGAGAAGATAAGAACACTGGTTACAGTAACCAGTAAGTACTAGGCACTACAGTGGCTACACTGAAATATTGTTTCCTCCAGCTATACAAAGGTATTGTGCTTGACTTCACAGACCTTTCATATTACTTGCCTTAATGCAATTATTATTTTAGCCTCAAACACCATTAAAGTTCATTCATTGCAGTTAAATTGATAGCTACTTTACATATCCTGCACCTAAATTGACATGGATGCACCTCAAATACTTAACATTTGTCAGGTTACAATATTTACCATGTTATTTTCTATACGGAAGATACAGAAGAGTACAAGTATGTTGAATGTTTAACTCTTCATGCCATCGTTATCATTTTTAATTGTTCACAGAAAAACAACCTTCCTCCCCACCATGTGCCTGTGACTTCTAAGAAGCAGGAAGAGACAAAAAGTGACTAATTTTGTTCTGCTGCTCCCAGATGAGAATAACCCAAAATTAACAGGTTCCCACAGCGGGAACATGCTATTCCACCCACAGGAGGATGGTGAAGGCGATCTAAACCGCTGCAAGGCAATGCCTGTGGCCAACACGCACCGCTCTACCACGCTGAGACACACTGATGGCACGGTAGCACCTTTTGGCCAGGGCTGAAGAGGCACAAAGAAATAACTATCATCCAAAAACTTCAAAACTGAAGCATGATGTGAAAGGTAACACATACAGACAATGCGCAGGTAAGGGACTGCAAAGGAATACTGAGGTAATGTTAGCTGGCTGTGGTTACCATTGCACTGGGAGGTGAATCCAGCCAATGCTCAGGTCCTGGGCTCTGAAAACTGGACAGCTCAGCATTTAAACTGCTCACAGGCGGGGACTGCACTCAAAAAGCCTTCAAAAAATTGTAATTGGTAGTAACAGAGCCTATAACATTGGAATAACACGCGTTGCTTTGTATGTTGTAATTGATGCTGCAATTGGCAGCCTGTGACCCTGTCTAAGAGAACAGCCCTTCAGCATCTGACCGGGGAAGCGACTGTGCTCCGCAGCAGCAGGCGCTGCCTTCACCCACTGGTGACAAACGCCCAGCAGCTCCTGCGGCTCCAAATGACCGGAGCGGGGACAAAGCTGCCATCTGTGTCAGTGCCAGCCCACCCTACAGCTCCTGGGTTTAACACCAGGATAAGAAAGCACACCCATCCTTTAAAAACACGGTTGTTAAACTGCTGGGTTTTTAAAGGAAGATTTTAAATTTCCAAGTTTGTTGTTTGCTGGTTGACTGGATGTCCTCTTCAACTAACCTCCCTTACAGATCTCCTTCCAACCAGTGGCTAGTGAAGAGAAGCACAGACACCAAACTTCGGACCTGCCATCAGAGATACTTCCAGCTGCAAATTCCCCCGGCAGCAGCTAATATCAACTCTGTCCCTGCCGGGGAAAGGGCATCATATAGTTACTCCAGAAAAACAGTCAACCGTGACCTCACGACGCCATTAAGTGTTATTTCTCATTTTATCACCATGAGATATTAAAGTCAACCACATCATCGCACTTGTGTCAGATTTTACGCCGTGCTTACTTTTTTTATGGCCCAAGCATAAAGGTACTCAGAATTTAACTGTATCTGAAGAAATAACAACATATAATTCTTTGTTTTTATAAAACCAAATTATTATTAGCACATGAACATTAGCACTTTTGGAGACCAAATGAAAAGGTACATCACTGAACTGTGCCCTTCATAAATAGAATGCTGTCTTTATGTATTTCAAATATAGAAAAATACACAAGCACATATGTAAGGAATCATTGTCCAGCTTTCAGAATCACAGCATGCACACACACTAATTTGGATTAAACCATGAGTAAAAAAGACAAAAGCAGTTCCCCTCCTCACTGGATAACAAACAAGACGATACTAGACTTTCAATCAATATTGATAAGCACAGTTATGTTATTTTGCTCAATGGTCAGAAGCCTTTGCTGTGAAATCATTATAAAGTTTCCTACTGGGGGGGAAATAATCCAGTTTAGCCATAAATTAGAAAATGAGAAAGATCTTAAAAAAAAAATCATCAAATAGTGTAATACAATAGAAATAAACTACTCAGAAACGTCCAACATAAGGACCTGATCTAAACAAAAAGGTAGTGTTCAAGTGTTCTTTGATATTATAACGCCTTTCGCAAGATGTCGTATGTCCCCTGATGGTTAGCCAGCTGGTTAATTTGATATCACAGTAAAAGTCACTGATTCACTGAAAATAAAGGCAAAATGCAATTGCAGTATGCTTAATTCTTCTCCAAACAACCTCAGTAGTGGGACCACAGGAACCTTGCCAGATTCCCTTCCAGACATGTGACCACTTTTTACGCTCTGAAATCAATATCTGTCTGTTTTCAGGGGACAACAGTTTAAAATGCTTTGGTTTGAACCAATTTTACAAGGGTCAAACTCACAAGACAAATCTTCGGTCAACAGGCAAGGTCTAATTAAATCCTAGTATATCAGGATATAAAACCTGAAGTCCTACATACCTAACACCACTCTCCAAACTTCCATCACTTACTTGCCCATTGTTGTTAATACTCTGTCATTACCTTTTCCTTCAAATTCACTTATGCACAGGAGTTTGATTCCGTCTGAGGTCTGCAGAGCCTTGTGGGAGACTCCAAGCGAAGCCAAACAGGATCAAATGCATTAAAAAAGCACAAGTCATTTTTTACCATGACTCTTTTCTTCTCATGCTTTTCCTCTACTCGGTACTGTCTGCCACGTCCTGTATAATTTTGGATGCAGTCCTACAATAAGGTTCATCTCCACCTTCGACTCATCTTGCAACTCACCATGAGTGCTCTCTGTAGATGCTGGCACAAACACCCCACTTCATCAACCGCAGTAAGCGCAAAAAATAGATTCAAACTCTTTTGGCTCTACAAGAAGTCCTTGTATGAATAACACAAACTGACTCAGTCCAAAGAATTCATCACGCATAAAAGAAATAGATTTCGTTGTGCTAAAACAAGTATTAGTATTGCTTGTGCATCTCTGCTGTTAGTGCAGATACAGATTTGCAGAGCGGTGAATCAAATGAAGCCGGGGAAATCACCCATGTTTTCCATTTTGATCTCCAAACAAGCTGTAGCTCACGACTCCGCTCTGCCATTCTCACTGCTGAATCAGATCCATCAAAGGAACAACTGGTAAGTGCTGGTTGCCCCCCACCCTCCCTCAGCTGTAAATCTCTTTTGTGAATTATGGGAGACTTCGCATTTAAAAGAGCCAATTAGAAAATATGGATGTTCAAGGTATACTAGAGCTGTTTACCTAAAATTGATTAAAGACTGGAGCAAGTAACTCCTCCATCATTCGTCCCAAGGGTGCAAATATAAACACTGCCAAATGTTTGCTTTTACTTCTACCACTAGATTAAAATCACATTGCTCATAAACAGCACTTTAGGGAATATAGGTTCAGTTGCAGGGGTCTGAATATTCCATGATATACAGACATCATTTGAAGTTTATCTTTATTGAGTTTTGAACACGATATGGTAAAAAGGAAAAAAAAAGTAGTAAAACTTCCATGAAGTGAGTTACAGATGCAGCTGTTTTACCACAAGACTGCAAAATTATGCAGTTATTCCACATGCTGCTTTTTAGAGTGCACTTTAACCTGTAGTATGGCACTCCAAGGAAAAAAGAAAATGGATCAAAATTCAAGATGAAAAAAAATCACCAAAGGAGACATACCATCCTGTACTGCAATGCCTTTTAGGGTGGTCTCCGTGATGACTCACACATTTTAGCAGCTCTTTTGATTCCATCATATTCATTTTCAAAGTCTTCTAATCTCAGTGGTACTTGTACATCCGAACGGCTAGAATAACTTTGCTGAAATTACAGTCTACTGGTATGCAACTGACTGCAGCTGGAGGATCTGCCTGTAGGTTTCTTTTCCAACTATTTGTCTAATCTACTACCTGTGCTCTGGTTGTGAGCTATGAACCCATCCCATACTACATACAACTGCAATTTGTTATAACTGATACTGGACTTTGTTGTCACAGTTTCAATTTACACTTCAACATCAGCAAGAAAGAGATCAAGGATGTCTTCTTCCCGGACCAGCATTGCAATTTTCTGGATTACAAAACTGTCTCCACAGAACTGAAGAACTCACTTATGTTGCTCTGATTTCAAGTAGAGCTGGGCAAGGAAAAGGTATTTTGGAACCACTGATCATTTTGAGAAGTGTTTTTAAAAGGGGGGGGGGGGGAACATGACAAAAAAAGGCCCCCCAAAAAAGCCTAACCAAAATAAATGTGAACATACTGATGAATCAAAAAGTTCAAATATCTGGTTTGGGCTAACTAGATATATTTTTTTCTCTTGGCAATATTCAATCTTACACTTATCAATGTAACAGTGAATGTTTTCAGAAGAAAATGGCAATTAAAAAAAAAATTCTAAACAAGACATCAATAAATCTAAGCAAAATAACACAGTTTTAAAGCCTCCATCTGCTGTATAACCCAAAATGAAGGTATTTCTCAAATTGTGCTGGGCTTAAGTTTATATTTCTGTTGAAAAAGTTTTGTGCAAAAATGTTCTCCACTCCCCAGTTGAAATATTAGAGCAAATACTAAGAAGCTCTCCTCCAATCTGAATTTCTAACATCCTCCTTTAACTTTACTTTTTCCTTCCTGATATCCTTAGGAATTTCACTTCCACGCATCTAAATGGCTGAATTGAGGCTCCTTGAATACAGTCTTGATCCAAGCCAAAAGGCATACAGGGGAAATAGCTCCCATCAGGAACTCTGTATTTGTTTCAAAACCATAATTTACTTTTCAGCCACCTTATTTTAGAATTGCAATTTTTCATCAAGAGCTTGATTTGCTAGCCAGCATATCTCCTTTGGGGTAGGAAGAGCTTGGTAGGATCTTACTAAGACAAAAGCCAGGTAACCTACGATAGCATTGTGCTTTAGGTC
>NW_009637250.1:11247-20519 GCF_000690535.1 Cariama cristata | reverse complement strand
GAAACGTTGGAAAATGAGACACACGTAAGTCAGGAATGCAGTTATTAGCCAGGCTGTGTGGGGACATCCCCCCGAGACAAGCTGCAATAAAATAATACTCCTTGTGTTTCTCTCTGGTTGGTTTAACACCGGGGAAATCCATGAGAATGCAGTAGCCGGGGCACAGAGGACGGGCACTGTGCTTCCTAGAGTCCACCCCTCTTTTGTTCCTGGCGACCTGTTTCCAAAGAAATCAGTATCTGCTCAGTTTAGAATAACCAAAGTGAAGTGGTTACTTAGGAAAAAAGGAAACCCAAATGTGCCCAACAACTGCAGGAAATACAAACCTGAGAGAAGCTCAAATAAAATGTATTTGATCTGGTTCTTAAGTGAAATGGAGAGAAGGCAGCACTAGTGTGCCAGAAAACACATGTTCATCCTCATTGCCGCAGCAAATGCAAGTTGTTATCAAACAGCTTATGAAATTCATTGGAAACTGGCTGACCTCCCCAGGAAACAAAGCTATTCATCTGCACTTGCCAAGACTCCAGTCTAGTAGTTCCGCACCAACTTCTGCAAGCAGAGAGCCAGGTTCTGAAATCAAGAGTTATTTTTGACTGACCTAAGTTCACCTGGTTCAGATATCTACCACGCACAGACTCCAGTCTGAGTCTCAAATATTAGTCCACTGTTTCATGGACATTAAAGAATCAGCATTAAAATTGCTTTAAAAAAAAAAAAATAAATTTAACAAGGCCAGAAGGAAAATGCTGATATGTATCTCTCAGCCACCACTGAGTTAATCTTGGGTTTCAAAGCACCATTTAAGCTGTCTGGGGGAAATAATTGAGTAGAAATCTGTTTTAAGTACTGCGCTTTGATTTTATCTCAGAATACAGATAATCAATCTCTGGTCTGAAAGCTGTGGATTACAAAATGTACCAGAGCAAATGGGAATTTTATTGGCTCGGAAATAAACATGAAGGGGCAAGCGTACAGATGACCTTGTGGCAGATGGATGGCAGTGAGGGAGGAAAGGCAGCCAGTGCCATTCTTTAATTATCCAATGCATCTTCCCAAGAAGGAATCCCAGCTTCCAGAATGCTAACAAGCCACCTCTGGTGCTGAACCCAAGGGGATGGGCTGAGGCTGGTGAGAAAAGAGCGGCTGGTGGCCACCGCCAGGAGACAACGATGTACTGCCTGGGAAGGGCATAGGGGAAAGCACAGGAGCAGGGGTTCTCCACCTGTATAGGAAGGCTTGCTGACACTGTGTTTTCCTGTAAGTGATACAGGAATAATGTAGTGTCCCAGCATTCAGACCAGATTCAGATTCACACTGCTCAATTCGTCTTCCTGTCCTAGAAGCTACCTACAAACCCAGGCAAATAAGGGTTAGGATGGTTTCTTTCACCAACACCCCTAAAAAATAAAAGCCAAGTAGTAGAGGCTTTGTTTTTGTTCATGTTTTACTATTCTAGGACCAAACAAACAACTTCAAACTAAGCAAAAATAATCCAAACTCTTTTGCCCCGAAGTTGGAAGCAGAACCCCTTCAAAAATTCCCAACACTTGAGCCCATTTCTCTGTATTTGGTGTTGGCCACTGCCTGGCTGACAGCCCCAGGGACGGGAGTCCTTCTCCATTCACGGGTGGAGCACATACCTCAGGGACAGCTGCGAGGCAAGGTCTTCCTGCTGCTTTCCTTCAGTCGTTCTGCCTTCTTAACAAACCCTCTCTTCATAAAAGAGCATGACTTCACCTATGAATTTCCAATTCTGAGTTCAGACTAGCAGTTCACACAGACAAAAATAGTTTTTTCAAATGAAAAGGGAATAAGACTCTTCTCTAATTCTGCTCTTGGCTTTCCAACTTCATCTTCAGATCCAGGTGACCAGGATAGAATTCTCCTTCCCCCACCCCAGCCCCGTTCCATGTAGGTATTTCAGACAGGTTCACCACTGCAGTATCTGACCTTCCACATAAAGCTTCACAAAACATCTTACATACAAAAGCAATGCCCAGTCAAACCAGGACACTCTGTGAAATGCAGCCTGAACAAAGTGCAGAACGGGGAACTGAGTACCCGGTATTTATTCAAGGTGGTTCTGATGTTGCTGCTGCCCTTCGGCAAACCGTGATGAGCTCCCATCTTTGTCAGCTACACGTTGCGCTGTCTCTCTGTGCATACTCCTCAACATTGGTTTTTCAAAATAGAAAAGAAACCAAAACTAAGCGTGTCTCAGAAAACAGCCTGCCTCGTCAAAGCATTCCCATGTCTTTTTATCATGAGAAGGATGAAGTGACAAGGCGTGCAATGAAACGTTTTCAAGTTTCCACACTCAGAGCATCCTTCCCATAGCACACAACTGATTCTTACTGCACTGCAAATGTTCTCACAGGAATGACCAAGTGAAAGATCCTACGGTGAAGAACACCATGTAAGGATATGACAGAAGTAGGACTAATGTCCCCAAACTAACGTGTCCTCAACACACAACACCCAGGGCACCTTTCTGTCAGTTGCTTCATAAGACGCCCTTCTCAAAGCAGCTTGAGGCTGTCCATGGCTCCAGGTAGGCTGGCGACCAGCATCTTCTCTGGTTACTCCCACTCCCACCCAGAGGGCCAGAAGGAGAGATACCAGTGCTCTAAGCACGTACCAGGGTAGAGGGCTCCGAGTGCTTTAGCGAACAGACTTGCGTGGAGACAGACTCCACCTCATTACAATGCTTTTGTGCCCCAAGCAGGATATGTCTGAATACTTACAAATACGTGTACATAATTATACATAAAGCCCTTTCCTCTCTTCCCTACTCTCACTCCCCCCAAAGCCAGTTTCAAGGGTGCAAAGTTGGAGGCAAAGCTCCTTGCCAACGTACGAGCTGGGGAGTCGGTCTGTCTTCCCCCGAGGAGCAGATGCTCCATACCTGCTTTCATGTCTCCTACTCTTCTTCAAGTCCTGGTTCCCAGCCCCTATTGCAGTCACACAGGAATCACTCCCACGCTCAGTGAAGGGCACACACAGCGAAACCACACAAAATTTTGTTCTATCATGTACACATTTATTCCACTTTACACACACTGTGGCATGTGATAAACTATTTGTGAACTTTAATATTCAAATCTGTCTAACATTAAAAAGGCTTTTGAAAATCTTTCCCCTCCTTGAAAAATTTCTGAGCCACGGCCATTTTTTTTGTGAAATAGCTTCTTCCTTTCTTTTCAATGTAATACAATATGTTATTCAAGAGCCAAAGAGTTGTCAGTTTTTATGTTATGATAATCTTCTCAACCATCCAATTTTATTCTGCTTTTTCCCTTCATGCTGTCACTCACATTCTAGCCCATCACAAAAGAAAATGTCTGAATACATTAATTACAACTTGTTAGACCTCCATATAGTTAATGCTATTGAGGAAATCAAATCACTTGGAAAATAACTAAAGAGCAAACAGTTGCTAGTATTGCAGAATTTTTATGCATTGCACTTCAAAGCTGGAGCTTTGCAAGACAACAAAAATGATTATTATAGAGAATGAGAAAATCAAATACAACTTGATCCTCTACCCTTGGAATGTTTTCTGAATGTATTACAATATATATTTTCTATCCTGGAAAAAGCAGTTGAACTCTTTTCACATATTACCTTCTTTTATGGTGTAATTACAAATGCCAGTTCTGAAATTATAGAATAAAAAACTTTCGGAAGCTAGGAAGAGATCCAATTCTAAGTCCCCACTCACACAAACATCACAGTTGACAGTGATGGTTCTATCAATGTGGGTAAAAGATAATTCTGTTGGGTCTGAGAAGACAAACAAGTTACCCTGGGATTAGTAAAGGGAGGTAATTCACATGGTTACCCTCAGTAAGGCTTGTCAGCCTGACTCCTATGGCTCTGCAGAGCGGTACAGCTTTTTAACCGTAAAAATCACACTTAGAGTTAAGCATACACACAACTATTAAGCTTACAAATGAAGAATTTATTTCTATAATCCGAGACCCTAAAATAACAGCAATAACTTGGATCACTGTTCAGCACAAGATACTTAAAGTACTGACTACCCATCAGATTTCCATGAGAGTAAAAACTAGCTAAGACCAAGTTTTATAGGTGGTTCACCTAGAGAGGCACCTTTGCAGAAAATCCTACAAGAACATCTCTGAAGACCCTGCTGCTAGTGAAATATGATTTCACTGAACAAAGAAAACAGTATTAGGATTATGCAAAAGGTCTTACACACAGAATCAGGAAAACGCTTCCCAAATCTAAGTTCTGTTATCTTTCTACCTTAAAGACATTTAATTATTCTTACATTTGAATGAATAGCCACTCTTAGATGTATTAAATCATATTAGTAGTGAGAAAAGACAATGAAATCTTTCTAGCTTTGAAGAAGTTGTCTGAACAAGCAAGACAAAAACACCCACACCTTTGGATGACGCTGATCTCGTCCACTTTCTCACAGAGATAAGATTTTGTTATTCGGCCCTGTTAAAAGATGCACCCTAAGAATCTGGGAAAAATAGATATACACACATTGATATTTTATCAGTATTCTTAACAGTGCTACATCACTGCTAAAGCCAACAAATTGGCAAGTATATTCTAGTGAACATTCTGCCACTGCGTGTTAAATATTTAACTTTTCATTGAAATGCCATATGTAAGAAATTTTTAACTCATGTATGGTCTTCCTTAACTCCACAGTTCTGGTACAATCTAAGAATAAGGTTAAAATACACGTGGCTCCATCCATTCTGTGAACGGTAAGGATGCTGGGTGCGAGCACCTGCAGAGCTGTGGCACGGCTGCTCCTCCCGGGGCACAGCAGGCTGACGCCCAAGCCTCCCCGCCTGGCACGGGGGGACTGGCGACTCACATCAGGGCTCTGCCTCCACCACCCACATCCAGGTTTTCACCTTAGAATTGATACGCTAGAAAACAAACCCAGTCAGTCTCTTGTTTCCTCAAATCATCACCTGAAATTCAGCTCTCAACATTCAAACCTCTCTTAAGACTTTATTTCTCATTTTGAAAAAAATAAATGGACAAAAGTTGAGTTCATGGGTTTCTTTACACATAAGGTTTACACACTGATTGATTCAGAAACAACTGGCCTGCCCACACAAAAAAATACTTTTCTTCAGGACTACATTTGAGTTTCTCTTCAATAGTGTCGCAAGGGAAAGAAAGGAGAAAGTCCAGGGGAGCGCTTAAGCTCAATTTGCTCTTTGCAGCAAAATATTTGAGAAGACTTAGGAAGAAATCCAATAAACATTCCTTACCCTTAGAAGAGAACAACTCCAGACAGTGTGGAGTCTATTTCAATACCAACTAAGTGCCTTTAAAATCCACGGAACCAAGTGTTCGGACAAATAAAACCTGCAGGTCATTCCTTTCCACGAGTGAGATGTAACTCAGGTTTTGGATATGAACCTGTGCTGGAGCAGGCACAATCACTCACAATCCAAAGGCTCCAACTCAGGAGCTCCAGTAAGTCGTGCCATGGTGGTCTGAGAGGGCACAGCCCCCAGCTACCCGTCTCAGTTCAAATTCATCCATTTTGCCATCCCATGGGAGGAGTGGGCACAATTCAAGTTGTGCTATTTGCACACCACCACCTGGCTGAGAGAAACACATGGCAGGCAGCTGAAATTGCCTCAGCATGGGTTGTCAGAGCTCATCTGAGCTTTAAGAAGCCCACATCTTTACCAGTGTCTAGAGACTCAAAGATCTGCTTCAGAGAACTCGACCTGGCTGATAAAAATTTCTGATACACAGAGAGTCCTTCGCCTGTTTGAGGTTTCTATCTCCCTCATTTTTGCTACGAGGCAGCCGTGAGTAACAGTGAGACGGAGGTACGGCACTGAGGTGGGCTGCATGGTCGATTAAGTGGGTGTGCTACGTTGGTGGGATCAGTGGAGCTGGTGCTAGGTGGGTTTGTGGGCTGCTGCTGTACCCCAAGTGCTCCACGCAGCCGGGGTCAGGCTTGGCCTCGCTCAAGCAGCTTTTTGGGCATCTCCTGTGGAGGTACGCTCTCAGAGCTGGCCCTTGGGACTGAACTACCACAACGGCACGGAGACAATCATAACGTCCTTCCATCAAAGTGCCCTTCAGGTGACAGCTTGTTCTCTCTTCAGCCCCCCCAACCGTAGCACTGCTACACTTAGACTTCCCACCTTCTTCCTCACTCCTGCTTCTGTGAAAGCACAGCCACCTCAGGATGACGAGAAACAAAAGCAGAATAACAATGAAGCGGAGAGCAAACAGTCTCAGACTCCTGCTAGATCCGGAAGGCCTTTTGCACAGTTAATATTATGTAAAGAACAAAGACGCAACTGGGGTCAAAGCTGAAAGTCTTTATCGAATAACTTACAAGCCCCAAACTTGCCAAAAGTCACCTAACAGGTCAATGACACAACTGGGAAAGCACTTAACCTACTGGTAAGAAAAATTACTTAACGTAAACATATAAAAAGGTTAACTGTATCCCAGACCAGATCTATCAGACACATTAGCAGCACCAAGAATTAAACAAGGAAACGTACTCTGCATTACTAGTGCCCGGTCCTTCACTGTGATCAAGAGCACTGTCCTTAGTGAACTGGGGTGGGGGGAATTACTGAGTAAACTGGCACCAAAACGTATTGCCCAATTTAACTGAACAGATGTCAAATACCCATTAGCATTACAATGATTGGTAAACTGAAATTACGTTTTATGGGTTTAGTGCCTTAGATTAAGCGTTAACCTGTCTTAATTAAATTGCATCCCAGTAATTGATTTTACAGTGCTGAACTGTAAATAACAAATTGCAGATGATCTGGGTTTTTTATCTAGCAAGATAATGTAAATCAGCCTTTACACATTTCATTACCTCCTCGTCTCTATCCCTTCTGATGAGGCTTGCTCACTTTGCTTCTCTTACCTAGGTACATCACCCTCTCTGACTTTACAAGTACATTTAATCACTGCTGCTGTTTCTCTTCTCGAACTGATGAAAGTCATAGCTGGTTATGCGTAGGGTAGGCAGCACCCAACGCCTGATCTTCGCATCCGATGTCTTCTGCCCACTGCAAAGTTTCTTTCCGTGTGCAGAACCATAACCGTTTGTTCCACTGACACAAACACGGCTCGCACTGCCCTGTAGCTACTGCGTGTGTACAGTACGATGGGACTGGGCACCGAACCAGCCTACAGCAAAGTAATGATTGTATAACATGGACTTCTACCTATTCCTGCACTGTAGAACAACTTCTATTTAAATAGAACAACAACATAATTATAACAGTTTCATTTTCTTTTGACTACACTGTTCAATATAAACAAATACACTCAATGAGAGCAATCAGTGTAACCAAATACTAATCGATTCAGTACCTCAATGCAAATTCAGGTTCTTTCCTAAGTAAGGGACTGACAGATGATCTTTGTGTCAATTATATCCTTTCAAAATAAGGATCAAGAGCAAAATCAGAAGGTTGGGGGTAGAGGGCAAGGAGGTAGGAGGGGCAGGGTGAATTGCTCTCAGTCTCAACCTCAAAGCTACGTAATTGGAGATTATCAAAATTCACCTGCCTTCCATCAGCATGAAAACCTAAAATGAGGGTGGAAAGGAAGGCAAATTGAAAAAAAATTTAGGAGCTACAATGAATAAAGGGTCCTGGGAAGCTAAAGAACAAACCGGAATTAACGTAATAGTACAGCTACTGAATGTTGAGGTGGTAAGGAGTTACCTTTCATCACTTGACAGTGATTCAAAGGAAAGAAAGGCCTGTCTGCCTTCTAAAACAACTGAAGGAACTGGTGGCCAAGGACTCCTTCTCAATAGAGAATCAGACTTGTTTGTTCCTTCGATGCTTACCTCATTCTGCTTCCTCCTCTCCTGAATTGTACAGCCATGACTGTCTGAGATGAAAACAGGACATGAGGCCAAGCTGCAGAAGATGAAGATGACCATAAGGACAAAAGGCCCAGAGAAGCCTGGAAATGAAAAACTATGGTACGATGCATACAGCCCATCAGAGGGCTAAGTGGATGCTGCACAGACACCCCAGTCCAGCTCCGCTTGCAACCTTGCCATTCTCTTAAGGAGTCTGGTGCACACGGGCCGCAGGCGTTACACTGATAGCGTATTTGGTCATACCTTGGAGCTTGAAATTCAGTGATTCTAGAACCAATTTTAAGCATTGCATCACATTTCAGGTTAGAATTTAAAAAAAGGTGAATATACATCAAGTAGCCTTTAAGTCCCTTGTACAGCTATTTTCTTATATCTGCTACTGCTTTTCTGAGGAATCTACTTTGTCAAACTTGAACTGCTTTGTTCACTACAGAGCTTACAGCTGTGTCTCATAACCACGAGGACCAGGCATCTGCATTCATAATTGCTTGTTCAAGCACAATTAAGACAGATTGGACTGATTTGCTCTTATGTGACTATTAACCCTTCGTACCACATGTGCTGTAAAGTGTCACAAACACAATCATCTGACCGTGACTCAGAGCGCTTTGCAGACATAACCCAAAACCAGAAAGCTGTATCACTGAAAAGATGATGACCCTTACAAGTAACTTCTGCCTCTAAAAGATGATAGCTGCTGCACAATTAATTTTCAGTAGGGTTACAGAATCCAAACAGCAGAGTCAGCTTGACCGTTACGGTCCAGCACATAAGCTTCTTTCAGTGTAGTGGCTTCCATATGTCACCATGCATTCATTGTAAAAATGCCAAATAGCATCAGTCTTTTTGCTCGCAGTGAGAAACGCTGCGTAGCTTCAGAGGAGGTGGTGCAAAGCTGCTTGGTGCCATATGATCTTCATTACACTGGGGGAGAGGATGAATTAAGAAAGGTGAAGGAGCAATTTCACACCAGCTGTTGACAGTACCTGAAGATGACTGGAGGATACGAGTAGCCTGGCCACATGTGCCCTGCACTACGAACAAGGCAAGACAGCCAAAAGGCCTGACCGAAGGAGCAGGAGCCTGCCCAGAAAGGGGTTGTAGCTGTGTCAGGAAAGGGAACAAGTAGAGAGCCGCCAAAGTACAGATTCAGGACACAATCTGGCCCATGGTAATTAAGGATATATATTCAAACAAAAGAAGGAAACCTTCTATGACTTCCCTTTTTGACCTTCACTGTGCTTTGAGTTGTGTGTCTAATTGAACTATTATTAGGAAATTAAAATCTGATTATTAGGAAAAGGCCTAGAAGAGAAATTTGGCCTCTGCAATAGTCCAGCACAAAACACCCCTGGGTGAGGTGGCTGGGACATCTGACTACAAG
>NW_009637250.1:0-11233 GCF_000690535.1 Cariama cristata | reverse complement strand
ACGAACATCCCTGGTCATTCTGCAGACCCTTGTCTCCAGGCTGCCGTCAGGACCAGGCTCCTGCCACTCGCTCAGCCCACATGCCCCTTCTTGGATCCTTTCTCACTTACTTTCTCCTGAAGCTTTTCTGTTCCACTCATTTTCACCGACCCACTAATCATCAAAGCCCCTTAGCCCCAAAGGGCACTATATTCTTTCCTGAGAACGGGCTGTATTTTGGTGAAGGTTTACCTGATCTTCACGTTTTTCCTCCAGAGAAGCTGTCAGTCCTAGTACAGTTTAATGCAATACGTAACAACAGGTTGAAAAATTGGTTAAAACACATTTTTATACTGTCTGCCTTGGTGGTGTCACTTGACATAAGTATTTGTGATATTCACTTATGCAAATGAACCTTTCTACATCTGACCAATTCACTCTTCAAAAGCAGCTTACAACTGAAGTGCGAGCTGAAAGATGTACTGTGGGGGAAAAACCTCTGTACAGGGAATGCATGTTTGTTGGGAGGATTGTGGCATTTTGAAAATATCACATACACCTACATTAGGCAAGCAACAATATCACTAAGTTTTATTTCTGAAAACATATTCTTCTAACGAGCAGTGTCAGGCAACCTTAGCAAGAGGTAATGCTCTCAGAGCTGCCATATAATCTCTGTGATAACACAGACATGCACTGACTGCAGTAACCTCGAATACGAACTTAGAACAACACACTAATTATTCATATGCTATTAGTGTTCCTTTTCCCTGCAGTGTAAGATTCAAAGTAAGCCTCAGAATCTCATTTTTCTCCACCCGCAAATAACAAGAGCAGAATCTAGCAAATTATTCCAAAAAGCACCTCTGGAAGAGACAGCACAAACAAAACTCCATTAGCAGACCTTGAACCACATTCTCTTCATAATACAACAACAGTAAAAAGTACCTCTTGTCACAGACTGTTATGGAAAGCAAGGCATCATTTTCTTTTTTTTTTTCCCCTTAAATGATTTACAGCTGCATTATTCCAAATATTTCCATTGTTTTTACTTGAGCTTGTTCTGAATTCCTCGCAAGTGTCCTATTTTCAGCAGTTGGCTATCACACACCACCAAAATGATTCACACTGAGGAGGAGATACAATACAGTAACTAAAAGGAGTAGGTCAGAAGATGACACAAAGATGCTGCAGGGATCCCACCACTAAACCAGAACCCAGCACCAGTCACACTGTCTAGATGCTCCCGCTCTGGTGCTACCTGGACTCCACATCATTTTTTGGTTTTAGTCATATGAATTACATCATATTAGTAGAGTTCGTCAGCAATTGCATTAAGCATGAATACTGATGGGGGGGGGGGGGCAGAACCTAAAACATCACCAATTTCCCTCTTCTCCCAATGGAACCCAGAGACTCATATCTTCCCCTCTTCTGTTCCAGGTTGCTTTCATACCCACCCAGACTTCCAAGGAAGCTGTAGCTTTTCAGAGACTGACTGCCCATCTGATGTTAAAGAGTAATAAGTAGACTAAACTCAATTTTATGAACAGTAATTTTTTCTAAGGTACCCATTAAAACACACCCTTGTCACCCCGTGCTGTCAGCAGTGCTGTGCAAGCAGCCCATGTCCCCTGCGTGGTTCGTGGCCAGCTGGTCAGAAGGAGAGCGGCTCCCTGGGGGCCGGCTGCCAAGGGAAGGCAGGCTGGCGCGGGCAAGGAAAGACATGCACCACAGAGCAGGTAACCTGGCATCACCTGTGCCTCTTGACACTGCTCAGGGCAGCAGGCTCGAGCTGAACTAACGGATACCTGACAGGTGACACCTCTACTAGATTACTTGAAAACCAGTAGCTGTAGAAAAATGTAGCTGGTCCCACCAGCAGGCAGAAAATTTGCAAGATAAAAGGTAAGCACAGATGTATGAGATAAGCACTTCCAGATATTCAGAGGTTCTGCAATACAACCACCAACAAGAGGAAATAAGAGCTGTACTGCATAGCTACTTAAAACCAACAGTCACCAGGACCAGGGGTCCGCTGCCACATGCCCGCCGGGTTTCACTGACTGCAGCTCCCCAATTCACCCGAGTCGCAGTCCCGCACTCTGGCTCCTTAAAAACCCAAGCATGCTCTACTAGCTTCAGCACAATTGCTCTGGGTTTTTCAAACACAAACCCAATTATTTTTTTATATTGAATTATCTTAAAGTACAAGGCCTGTCCAACCTAACAAACCAGTCCTTATTAAATTGTTCTAAGAGTAATTGCCATGGGAGAAGCATATACTTCCTCTAGCTTTAAAAGTACGATGAGTGCTCTCATCTTGCAAGAAATGAAGATGGACCGAGTAGAAAAAAAACAAACACCCCCCCCTCCTCCAAACTTCAGGTTATACCAAGCAGGCCACATACTCCACCCAGCACTGCAGCTTGGGGAAGGAGGAGCTGAGGAAATTAGGGAAAGGAAGCAGTGAAGACGGGAAGCAGATTCCAAGGCTGGTCACTGCTGCCGAGACTAGTCCTGCATAATGCCTCAAGCATGACCTGCTGGGACACAGGCAAGCTGTCCACGTGGCTGCCCCCGAGCAGCGACCGCAGCAGTGCTTGGTCTATCATTGTCATGCTTCTAGGAATCGTCAGGTTTTTTGGTTTTTTCACACTCCCTCTTATGTGCCCCTTTTTTTTCCAGACTATTGGCCAAATGGTGAAGAGGGCTGTTGGAAGACCATCTCCATGCTATAGCTGAACCTCAAAGAGAACTTCTCTCCAGAAAACTAACCAGGCTTTCCAAGCTACTTAATGACCAATTTCTTGCCCACTACTGTATATTTCTTCACACATCAGCTTCTTTACACCCCACAGAGATCTTCCATATACGAAGACAGGACCCAGATCACTCCCAAAACCAAGCATGCATGGTCAGACACAGCTGTCTACAGGGTGATAAGGTCAGCAGGAGGTACGGAGAACACATTGTGATCTTTGGTATTGCAATGAAGTACAGAGACAGCCTAAATGTGCCTAAGTGTATCTCTGCTCTCCCCATAGGAGCTTCACATGGCATATCAGTGAAAAACCAAAGAGGTAGCCACTGAGAAATGCTTTGAGATTAAACCCTGCAATGAGCTGCTCAGCCTCGGGAGTAGTGGGGTTATCTATCTGCTTACAGTTGTAGAGTGCTGGTTTTGCCTTGTCGTATTATTGTAAGCATGATTAATAACTGTGAAGAATAAGCAACCAATGATCTACTTAGGAAGAAAACACAGATCTTTGATTCTTACTACTGTTAGGTTGCTAGATTGTGACAGCTTCTGTCCTGCAGGTTATTTCTAGGATGCTTCTCCTGGATCCTATCCCTAAATCCCTTTGATACACTTTTAGTAGAATCAGTCTTCTTACTCTCAGGCCCCAATATGCAAAATGAGTATGTACACTTTGCTCAGTGATGGCATATTACTACCTAGAATTACTCCCATTACACAATAAAGTGACATACAAAGTGATGTGAATTTCTGTTTTAATAGGCTTTCATTGTCTAATGTCCACGTTCATAAAATATTTAAACGTCACTTTCACTGTGCTGGTGCTGCAGAAAAACAAAAGGTATGTCCACAAAGGAGATCTCCATGCCCACATCCCACCACTGCTGATTAAAAACACCACGCTTAACTTCCCTCGCCCACCTTGGATCATTAAGTGCCCATAACTTCCTTGCTTACTTCAAACACCACAGTTTTTGGCCCTTGTTCTCACTGGTGAAAATTTAGAAGCTGCTGAGCAGCAGCGAGCCCACTGCACACAGGTCTCCCCGAGTGCGGATGAAGATTTTATTAGCTCGGAGATGGCAAGGCCTGATTATTTATACTCTCTGCTCAGCTCCTCTCAGCAATTAGGATTCTTCTCTAGCATAAATGTCTTTATCGTTTTGCATTTCCCAACTGAGTACATGCTCATTGCACAGCCCTGCGTTGTTTATTCCACTCTAAACTTTTGTACCATTATATTTTGTCCCACAATACACATTTCCCGTTATTTCTAATGAGTAAACATGGAATACAGCTTCTTGTAGAACAAACAAGGGCTGATCCTCAGGTGACGTGAGGCTAAATTCACTGACTACACCCATTTATATCCACATTTATATCTAGCAGATAACATTGCAATGCCTTATTCATCTTGGGTCTCATTCAGAGACATCGGAGTTGATGGTGAAAGCCTCTCGTGTATTTATTTAAAGGCTGTGTATCTACTACTTGGGTTTACAGTTTCAGTAGAAGGCTCAGGAGAGCAGAAAAGTAATTGGAGAGCTGCCTGGGACAGCATAAAGCTTGATAACATGTCTTGGATTAGACAACGCAAGATCCAGAGGACAATTTAATTGAAAATAAAATTGGCAGATAACCCACAGTGCAGCTGGGCTGGGGAACTACTACGAGTGTGCAAACGTGCAATCACATCTCCAGCACCCCTCCATCCTCAACAAAGCACCGAGGTCTGCCAGGCAAAGACAGATGAGCTAGAAAATGCTGGTAACCCTGTATGGTGAGGCTCGGTTCAGACTTGAAACCGGGAGCTGAAAATACAAAGTTAATTTTCAGTTGTGCACAGTGACAACGCGACAGACTTGTGAGGCCAGGCACACGGAGGGGGAGGGCTGGTGAGTGGCCAACTCCTCATGGCCCGTGGGGGAAAGGCCGCAAGCAGCTGGGAAGGCGCCCGCTGGGAGAGGCACAGGAGGGAGTTCCTACTGGCACGTTACGGGTACCGGATCCACGGGGGCATCTGCCAACTGCTCCTCAGCCTCCGAAACACAGCGCTGGAGAAACATGCTCAAAAGGAGCAAGAGCCGCCCAGCTGTGAGTGAGGACGCGGTCCCTCACCCAGCAGCCTCAGGAGACCAGTGCCAGGGACAGTAGGCACAGGCAAGTGACAGTAGGCACAGGCAAGTGACAGCAAGAGGTTGGCCACTGCTGGGAGACCCCCACTCACTGACAGAAACATGCACATGAATCCACTGCCCCCAAACACCCCTCGGGTAAAAATCTTTGTCTGAAAAAGCCTAATGCCAACAAAGGCATGTTGATGCTTTTGGTTTTGATGGAACGAAATTGAAAAGCAAGGATTCCTCCCTCAGTTTTCTCTCAGAAAAGAAAGCTCAGATGGAAAAAGCCAGCTGGTGTTGGATGGCAGGGGTGCAGCAGGCAAGGCACCCCAGAACAGAGACCCCCACCCTTGTCCAGCACCACTGAAACAAAACAAGATGCTAAAACCCAGACTCATTCCTGAAGCCACTGCACCCCGCTTTTCTCTTTCTTCAGGAACGCCCATCCCTGCCAGCCCCTCCCATCCCCATAAGCTGTTTCTATTAAATATTGTTTCTACTTTAAAAACCATACAAAAAAAACCCAAGCCTTGAGAAGCTTCATTTAACTTGACATACCAGAAATATTATGATGGAAAGGTGCCGGTACCCCTACAGACGAACTTTAGCTCAAAACCCACCAGCTCCTCACCCCGAGAGCTGTGCCCTCCAGCCCGAGCTCCAACCTCCCTGGGCTCCCCAGCTCTGCCAGGAGAGCACAGCCAGGTAACCCTGCCTTCCTCCCACGCCCGCCTTTCACCCCTGGCTCTGAACAGGACCAAGTTTTGCCTGCTTCAGGTTCCAGCTCAGGGACACACAAACACAACTCAGACGCCCAGTGCGTTTTGCAGGGAGCGTATAATAAAATTTGACATTTCTCCAGATCCCTCCCATTGGAAAAGCGTGCGTTTCAGGTAGCGACCAATTACCTCTGCATCTTCTCGGAGAACTAAAAAGAAGGTGGGCACAGCTGCCCATCCTCCCATAACCTGATCTGCGAGAGTCTCTGGTTTTGTGGAAAGCACTAAAATTAGATGAATGTAATAAGGGCAAACTGTGTCAAATTATTTATTTTTGTAAACAGCAATGAGAAACTACAGTGAAATCTTGCACTCTGTACTGCTGCCTTTGCAGTGACGGAAGGTTACCAAAGAGTGTATTTTTAAAATCACTCGAAAAGCATTTTAAGTCATATATCAAAGTTGGTTTTGTTTATATTTTCACATCAATCATTTACAATGGCATATTTACCTGCCATTATATATGCAGATGTGAAGGATTAAGAGCTTAAAAAAATTAAACCTCCACAGATTAAATGCTTTTGATTGTGAGAGTTTGCATCTCTTGTTTGTTTTTAATTAGGAACCTAGATTTTTAATGCATAATATCCTGTTGCTATCCCTCCACAGAATAATAAATACAGTCTTCTTGCTATGACTAAGCAAGCAAAACAACATGTAGACTACAACTGGTTATCCGACCATGCTAAAATCAAATCTGGATGTTCTTACTCTCGCCCATTTTACATCATCTATTATTCAGTCAAACTCCCACTGCAATCAATAACTGGTTTCACTTAAGGAGCAAAAGAAAACTAATAGTGCTGATATCATCCATTCATGTATTTTCTTTCATCTCAGTAGATCCCACCAAATTTTACGATCTTCCCACTACCGTGCTGATGTTCTTGTAGCAATTTACACCAGTCAGAAAGGACTGCAAAGTTGACTACAAAGCACAATTAAATCCAAACACCTTTCTATTTTAGCCTTGCTTTGAATCGGTGCAAATGATCATGAAGTTATAAGGTGATTATCTGCACGGTTTGCTGATTTTAGTAAACCTCTGCAGAGCTGATGTCAAACAACGCAGGTGCTGCACACCCAGCTATGGCTCCGTCCACCACCAGCCCAGGGAGCAGTGTCTCACCAGGGCTTGGGGCAGGACACAGGTCAGACCTGCACCAGCCCTGCCCCACTGCCAGCCAAGACCCCACCACTCTTGGGATGCTTTTGGGAGGAAGATGCGACCCATCCCATACCAAGGAAAGTGCCTACCTCAAACACAGACAATATGACATTCCCAAAGTGAGAAGGCAGGAGAGGTGCTGCTCTCAGCCCATGCTGCGTGAGTTGCCCAGTACATGTTTCCAAGGGACACCCACCCGAGACATTTCTGTTAGTTCATTTTTGGCCTTCCCCAGAGAAGACATTGCCAGTTTGTGCCAAACCTGCCAGTACATTCAAACAAACTGATCCGGACCTCAACTGAAAAACAATTTTCAACAAAATTAGCAAGGTTCACGTACCAAGAAAAATGAGATTTGCCTGTAAGAACATGAAGGATAACACAAATATAAAAATTTTTTAAATCTAGTTTATAAATTAAACCGTGTCAGTATGCGGGATTTTATTTATTCAAACAGTGAACAATTATCAGAAACAAAGTACTTTAGACCTCCTTCAGAATGCCATCTTTGAGCATGTAAATCAGAATTCCAGTGCATAGGAGTTGGATATCTCTGGAAAGAAAAGAGGAGACAATTGTGTTTTAACCAGAAATGCCCTTTCTCCAGAAGAGTCCACGCAGGTCTGCAACAACCTGGTAATTGCTCATGAGGAGCAGCACAGCAGGTGGGCACAGACACTAGCAGCACGCATACGCATTGTGATAAAGTACAACTCATTTCTGAACATAGCTGGTTAAATACAATTTGAGAAATACCACCTGACTAAATTTACCCGAATCCTCTCACAGAAGCCCTTTGTTTTCTCCAAACCAAGTCTCAATCTCAGAAGAGGGAGGCCAGGATGTGCCACCCAGCCTCTGCCATGCCTGGCCTTTCTCCCCTGGTGGGCCCACTGTCAGGCGCAGCGTACGGCAGCAGACCTGCTCCCCATCGCTTACCCCCCCGCGTGCGTGGACCGGGACAGCGGCAGGAGCCGCCAAGTCTGGCTCTCCCAGCGGAGGAAGGCGCTCATCCCCGTCAGCAAGGGCTCAGCGCTGACTGCCACTCTCCTGTCCCTCCACGTGCACCCAACACGGCAGATGATCCCCATGCCTACAGCAGTTCTTTTTCATCATAATTATTTCTTTGCTCGGTTTCTTCTTTGGCTCATTTCCCCTTAGCTTATTACCACCTCTTAACAACCTGTTCCTGCTTCCAAAGACAGCATTTTATGGCAGAAGTTAAAACCCACCACTTCCAGGATGCCCAGACCGGTTAAGACAAGCAGTCCCTCACACAAGTCCCTTGTACCCAACAAGGGGCCAATGTAAGAAGCTGTAAAATCAGGAAGGAGGTAAACAGGGGGCTGCTGTCAGCTGGTGGCAGGGATGACAAACCCCCAGTGCTGGGCTGGAGCGATACACAGCCGTGAATCCAGGGCAGCCAGCGTGTCACCATGAGAAGTTTGCTGCTTTCTGCAAAGTTTAGTATCTTACCAGCATCTAGTATGACAAGCAAATTGGTTCTCCAACCCACGTTGACATTACCACCTGCAAACTACTCTGCACTCCATCACAATTCATAATTTAGGATATTGGACATTTTTAATTAGCTCTTCTCCGTTTCTGAAGAGAAATTCCTACCACAAGTAAAAATTTTTATAAATACTGGTGAGTTAAAGAAAGGTAAAAAATAACTCATTGGGAGGTTTTTCTTTTCTTTTTCAGTCATTAAATGATTGAGACGATAAAGGAACGAAGAATCTGACAGATTAAACAGTTCTTGAGGAGACATGTCAGCCTCAATAATTTTAAAGCATTAGAACTGTCAAGCTTTCAAAATAGGAAAGATTGTATCTTTAGAAAACAAGGTTCTACTAATTGGCATGCATGAAAATATAAATTGAGGCTAAAACTCAGTGATTAAAGGCTTTTTCTGATTACAGATATTTGAAAGCAACTCCACCCGTAGAGCTGGGTCTCCCGTTCTGGAAGGCAGTCAATTCTGACTGTTCCTCTGACTGCACAGGCACCTGAAGATGAGCATTTAGGCCAAGGAGGTCTGGGGGTCTGTGTCTTTTTTTACCTGTCTGAATGATTCTAGTATCTTACAATTACCAATTCTGTTAGGGAATACTCGAGCCCACTAGAGATGCTCAGCATCTTTTCAAGACAAAGACCACACTTCAAATCAAAACTGAAAAGATGGTTTCAGCGGCTGGTCAAGTTCCCATTAGCTCTTTAGTGGTGTCCCTTGCTTTGTACACATTTTGGTTCATATAAGAGACAGAAATATGCTATCAAACTAATCCGGAGATTTTAGCAGAGTTTTAAAAGAAGCTACCCATACTAAGAAAAGGATGCGCAGGTCAGCTGTCTCTCCCGCTCTGACAACCACGGCAGGTAGGCACGTGTTGTAGGGCTGCAGGAACCCATCTGATCTTCACATAGTCACCCAGATAAACCACCAGCAACCCACAACTGAGCTCCAAAAGATGCTGACTGTTAACTGAACAACTGTAACATTTTCCTATCACTAATTCCAAGAAGTAATTTATAAATCAGTTTGGAATATGCTAAATATGAGAGTTGATCTCTGAATTTATTTCTGTTAATAATGGGTGTCTTTGGAAGTGATACAAGCCTATTGTGCAATCTCACCACTCATTTGAAGAAAGAGCACTAACTTGGGTCCATTTCTAAATCACTCAAAAAATAGCTGAGAAGGAAGACAAACTGGATATATTGTGCTTAAAATACAGAGCATGGGGAAAACTAAGGTACCAAATCTTCAGCCAAGTGTAAAGTAACAAACACAGAGGACAATTTACACATGATGCTACCTACCAACCAGCTGAGCATGTGTCTTAATATTTCCTACTTTGTAACATAAGGAAAAGCTTAAGAAAATGCCAATTTAATAGCAAGTGGATATCTTTATTTTCATCTCCTGGATTCATCTGAATGCCAAGCAAATAATCCAACAGAAAATTGATCTATCAAATGGGAGTATCTGCATGAGTAACTGTATCCAGATGCAGTAGGTGTCAGTGACAACAGGTCTTAATTTGGGGTGAGGAAGGACTTGCTAAGCATCTGATAACCATACACATTTTTCAAGAAATATTTGCGCTAAGCCAGATTTCAAAGTATTTTGACACACTGTAAATTAATTCTTATATATATATAGCACTGATGAAGGCTCACTAGAACTGAATATGAGAAACTGTTCCCTGCTGTAGCAGGTCAACCATTCACAAAATTCGACATGAGATAAGCTGAGCCTGCATGGCATATTCCTGGACATTTCTCTAAAAACCTGTTATTAGATATAGGCAGCTTATAAGGAAAATTGGTAACCACTAGCTGTTAGCTCAGAGGTACTAATGAAACTACAGCAAAATTAATTGTTTCTTAGAGCACAGTGAGGGAAATATCAGTTTAGACAAAAAATGCCGATGTTCTGCTGCCTGAGATAATCATATAGCATCTGATATCAGAACAATGTGTAAGAGATCAAATTTTGTTTACACCAATGTAAATAGGCAATCATTCCAGTAATTCCACCCACTGAATCCCCGACTGGCACTGGCATACTTCAAGCATGCACTACCTTGCCTTTTCTTTAAACAGGCTTTGAGCCATACTCTCTACAGTACAGTTTCATTCCCCAGATTTTCATTACAATTCCATCACACTAGTTTCATACCACTAACTCCACTGCATTCAGGTGCATAATCCAGAGAGCATATTAAATCTCAAAGCTGTACATACACAGTTAAACACAAAGTGACTCAGTTGGCTGCAAAATATAAAGACAGACTTGAGTAATAAAAATCCAAAAGTGGCTTTCTCTGAGATGTCGTTTGTCCCAGGATAACACTACTAGGTCAACGGAGTGCTAGAAGAGTCACTTCATTTGTCATTTCTGTACTTACCAAACCTGGCTTTCATGGAGAAGTGCATTTCACAATACACGTCAGGCTTTATTAATCTGATTTTCCTGTTCCTCTCCAAAGATATTTAATGCTTTAGTAATGATCAATATACTTGCTCTGATGATAAACAAAGACAAATGAGTCTGTGCAGCCTGGATGGTATTTGTAATTACCACCTCTGTAGGCATTCAATTACATGTGATGAGAGGGTGACAAGAGCTGTCTTGTGTCTCTGACAGAGATGCATTTGCAGTGGGTACTTGGCATGCAGCTGTCACTCTGCTAATTTCCTCCACCACATTCAGTTCACTATTGCCAGCAGAGTCCAGCATGACCATATTAAATATAAATGCCATGACATCCCTCCTAATGGAATTTCAGAGGAAATAGTTCAGAGGCCCATCACAGAATCATTTAGGTTGGAAAAGACCTTTAAGATCATTGAGTCCAACCATTAACCTCACACGGTCAAGCCCACCGCTAAACCATGGCCCTAAGCACCACATCTA
>NW_009637249.1:1718-14494 GCF_000690535.1 Cariama cristata | reverse complement strand
AAGTAGTTTTAATTTCCAATCCATAAGTCGCTCTCCCTTTTTCTCCGTCTTTTCCCCTCCTGGGGGGAGGGAGGGGGTTAACAGAGGGCACTTGCCGCCTGTTTTAAGAGTTGGCCCAGCCTTAAAGGGTGACAAAACGTATTATTCTTCCTGCTTCAAGCTTGTCTATAGATGTGACTTGATAGAGATGGAGATGATAAGAAAAAGGATAGACATTTCAGAATATTTTTTTTTGATTCATGTCCTTCTGACAGTGAACCTCAGTTCCTCATTGTTTCCTGAAAGATAGATTTATCACTCTGAAAATTTGTTTTTAAAAGTGGATCTTTTCTAATGTGTTGTTCACTTATTACTGCTTCTAAGGGCTTTCTGATTGCATCTCACACTAGCAGAGTTTGCAAGTTGGTTAGCACTTTTGTTCCACATGACATATTTTAAAAAATAGCTAGAGAGCCTTCTGGGAATGGTAGGTCATAATGTCTTTAAACCGTTGGGAAATTACTATATACACTTTATTTGTTACTAATATAATGACATACTTCAGCAAGTGTTGCTTAAAACTGAAAAACAAACAAACAACCCCCTCTTCTCCTCCAAAAAAACCCAAACCAAAACAGCCGCAAATAAGCATGCAATTAATCTGAAATGATTGTCTGTCACTGACATAATACAGAAGAGTTTTCAAATCTCTTTGCTTTTCTGGAGTTGTCAGCTCTGACTTAAACAAGAATATTTTGTCTTGCTGCTGTATTATCACTGCCAGAAGAGCTCGATAGGAAAACCTTTTAACTCCTGTTATGTTAGAAAAGTGTGTTTTTACACAGGGGGGATATGTGGATCTAGTGACACTGTCTCTCCATTTCTCAAACTGTTTTTGACTGTTTCTCCAGCTGTGAACTGGTTGATGCAGAGCTTTAGCTGCCATGTGTCTGAGTGCATCTGGACATCTTTCCTTTTGTCCTCTGGAAGTTCTGTTGTAGGAAATCAGCCGTTTGCCTGGGTTGGTTTGATGCCTACAGGTCCTGGGCAAAAAACCCACGTTCAGTGAATCGGACAGATTGGACTACGCTAAGTTTGTTGCTCTTAAATTCCATAGTCCATCTGGGACAGACTGCACTTACTGCATGTGGGAAGTGCGAGTCATGTACAGTAGGTCTGATACGTATCCTGGTTGTATTAGATTTGCTCATGTACTGCTTAGCACGCAAATATTTGTATTTGTAGCCAGGAAATCCCAAACAAGAGTCTTGTGTGCCTCAGGAAAGTGTGGAAGGCTTACATTTGGTAGCAGTAGTTTATTGAATTATAGGTAGGCAATTGATTTATGGTAATTATTTTCTGGCATATTAGATCCCACATTAGACAGCTCCTTCAGTTTACATCAGCAGTAGTAACTGACTTCCAACGTAGACCTTTAAAGAACTGCCCAGAGCATTTGCTTGATAGAATCCCTGGTTGTTACTAATGACATCTTTAAGAATGCCAAACTTTTTTCCTTCTTTTATTGAAGAGCATATAATGTAGGGTTCATTCAAATTGTACCTTTTAAAACATAAAAATACTGCTTGATATTATTAGATATTAGTGTTATAAAGTTATTGCATGTATTTCTGTATAGACTGTCTCAATTTCTTGATCATAATTTACTTACTCTTCAAAGCAAATGAAGAGTGCGTTTTAGTTTTTTCACTTTGTTACTTGTGTTTGCAAACTAATTAAATGTTTATGTTGATTATGGTTTGATATACTTTGTGTCTGTGTGTATGTATTACACAAGACCATTAAAATAAGGTGGCTACCTTTACAAATTAAAATTAAGGTAAAAGTGAAAATCTAGAGCTTAATGTTTCTTCCTTATAAGCAGAGTGATATTAATACGTCTCCGCTTCTCAGGGATATTTTGAACACACAGAATGTTTGCCGTGCGTTCTTATGCTGTAGTTGCCTGCACCATGGAGAAGATTTTAAGAAAAAAAATGATTTTATGGATTTCAGTAATCGAAACTAAACAAAGTTGTTGAAGCATGAAATAAAAAAAGATGAGTGAAGCAAAGCAAGGCTTTACATAGTTAATATTTTATACAATTCCTGGTGATTGTTTTAATTGATAACTAGTTATTACAGGTCAGTAAGTTACCATCATAGACTGAACTGTGGTGTATCTGTATATGTGTTTGTGACCTCTTGCAAATATGAAGTGAAACAAGTTAGTTTGAAATTCTTTCACTGAGATGTGAGCTAATATGTTTTATTTCATATTATAATGGCTTAAGAATTCTTGCATAATCAATTGCTGTTGTATAACTGATGCGTGATAATTTGTTACCCTGTGTCTTATTTACTGTCGTTCCTATATCCATGTGGTTGAATTGTACTGGTAAGGAAGAAAAACCCAGCATTTAGTTAGATTGGCTCCTTAGTCTTCTCTCTCTGACTGCAGGCACTCAAAATGGGTTTACCCAATCTTGGTCTTGTTAGACACTTGATTTTAGATTTTATTCTGGAATGTCTTGCAAATAACACTTATTGCTGTGAAGGCATCTGAACATTGCCGTATAAACAGAAGCCTTAAGGTCTTTATTTTTATCAGAAAAGTTGATTATGGTTCATTCATTTTATGCGATAAGTTGGCCTTAAACAGTTATGAGGCCTCATTTTTCCTGTTCCTTGATCCCAAACATACATCATGCTAATTCTCATCTGACAACTGCCAGATTATTGAATGTTGTGAACAGGGACAGCAAATGAAATTCTGAGCTTTTTGGGCTGGTTAAGTCATCTTAAGCAGAACCTGACAAGAGAAGAAAAATGCCCTCAGTGTGGATTTTCTACCACCATTTTCCTATGTAAAATCGTCTTTCCTGTAGGAGTATTTAATGATCACAATTCGTGTAGAGAAATAAATGATTTATAAGGCACAGCATAAAATAGTACACCTTAGTCATAGCAATCAGGAGGATTTATTTTCAAAGATACTTAATTGATTTTGGTTTTATTAACAGGGGAGTGGCTAATGTAGACAGAAAATAATTGGCAGTTCATAATGCCATGCTTAGTATGCAAACATGTTTGTTTTCTTTGAACCAAATAATAGACTGCAGGGAAAATGCTCCAGCACTGATTTTTTTTTTCATCCCATTGTTCCTAAAAGCTTTTTATATATTGATTTTTTTTTTTTTTCTTTTAGTTTGGCACTTGTCATCACTTAAAGTATGACAGTAGTTCCTCAGTAAAATTAGTCAGACTAATTATACAGGGGAGTCCTGTTCACTATGGGGAATGTGATTTCAGGGAGGTGCAGTGATTCAGCTGATTCCTAGTAGGATTTTCTTCTCGAGAGAGCATATTTCTCTTTTAGATTGTGAGTGTGTGAACATGGGTTTTGGTTAAAATCTGTTATTAGTTTAGGACTGATGAGCTGTCCCTGTGTAATAAGAAAATCAGCAGTATGGAAGCAATTTGGAATATCATTGGCTTTGGCTATAGTCAATCCCTAGATAAATAGACTTTTAAGAACCTTAATTTTACTGACTTGTGTCTGTAATAACTCAAAGGAGGAAGGGTAGCCTATTTATAATTGAAATTTAGAATCACAAATAAACAAAAGCAGTGCCTAGAAACTAGTACTCATGTAATACTAACAGCTAGTTAAACATTTCATCAGCAAGTGTTATAAAACTATTTTGAGATATTTTCATTAAAATAATAGGATGAATTGATGATATTAATGTGATTGATGATATTAATAGGATGAATTGAGCTGTTCATATCTGCCTGTGACATCAATCTCAACTCTTATTTGATGGCAAATTTGAAGTTTTGTCATTTTGCTAAAGTCCAGGCAAGTTGTTCCTTTGTTGCTACAGCTGCTACAGCAGAAATAAGGTTAGTGCTATCAAAGGGCTGATTAATGTTAATGCATGCTAAACTCTGAGTGATACTTGTAACGGGATTAAGAAGTGCTGCAGTCTGTTGCTTGTGCTATTCATTTCTTTGCTCCCTGTTTAAGTTGTCTGTAAAAATGGGGTCACTGCTGACTAGTATAAAGTACCTGCTGCAAATTGTGAACGTCTTGGCAGCCAGGTGGTAATCATTGCTGTGTGCTAACAGGAGGAGTTAACAGCAGGGCTACCCAGTGATCCCTTAATATTGAGTTAACAAACAGGAACTGAGGGCTCAGTACTGTCAATCTGGTGGTTGTCATTTATAGTGTTGAGAGTTGTTTTGAGTTTTCAACACTTGTAAGTTGAGACTGTAAGATTTTAAGATCATCACAGTGACCTTGTGAAAATTGTATTGACTAGTGGCATCGATACAGTTTGTGAAACAGTAGTAGCAACAGAAATGCAGTGCTTTTAAGTGGATACAACAGACCATTTTAGATGTTTTGTTTTATTTTAATCTTTAAAGTGAGAATTTCTGTTCGGAAGGCAATAATATGTTGATTAGGAGCTGGAGAAGCTATATTCAGCCCTCTGTGGACCTTTTTGAGCACAAGGCTCTGCTAGGGATGTGAGAACCTGCAACTGCTTCTTTCCCTCTGTGCTTTAGCTTCTCTCTGGCTGTGGGGTCCCTATGCCAGATGATGCTACCTGGCAAATCATGGGACTGGTGTTCAGGTCACAGAAGAGAAGAGGGTACCAACACTACCTCTTGAATACAGGAGCTGCAGGTGATACAATGGAGTGAACATGTCTTTCACAGGACCTGTAACATTATTTTTTAAGAACCATGTTTGAGAGCCTCTTTCATATTGCAAAGGTGAGTAGGTCTGTTATTACAAAGAATGTGAGATTTTTGTTACCAAGTTAAAAAGTCACTTCAGACTGTGCTCCTGAGTGTGCCTGAAATGTAGTTAAAGCTCCTGAACACACTTTTCAGAAGAGTGTAAAACCAAAGCCTTCAGGCTTGGATATGTCTGTAGCATTGCCATGTGCAGGCAATAGCTTTGCATAATATTATACTTATATAATAGCGGTTACATTTAATGAATATTTTGCAGTGAACGTCTGGTTGGCTTTCTCGTTCAAGGTATAAAAACCAAATCCAAAAGGGGAAGTGATATTTTAATATGAGCTTCAGGGGGAAGGAGGATTAAATAGATTCATAACATTTAACAAGAAAAATAATTTTTCTTCTCTATTACATATAAATATGCTAAGTTAAGTACGGTTTGTACAATTGAGTTTTTTTTTTCCCTGTTGAGTGCTGCAGACTGATTAGGCTAGTGAAGAGAAAAATGTTACTTTCCAACATTAATTTCAGGTTTGGAAAATAAGGCTTATGATATTTTAGCCTATTACTTGAAGATGTCTGTTCAAACTGCTTTTGAACTTGGATATCACAGCTTCACAGTAGAAGGTAGAGTGGTATTTGTATACCAAAGGACAGGCTCTGGAATCACATTAGGCAGCAGCTAACCAATTCCAAGAGATTTAAAAAAGAGAAAAGTAAGTGGATTATAATTCTAAAATGTCATTATTTGGATTTTGAAAGCAATGCAGATGAGCTTGTTAGGCCTGTGGCTTTGAGATAAAAGCCTCTCATTGTCAAAAATTCTCTTGCCAGATTCATATTATCCTTTAAAAATATTAATGAAACCCAGTGACACTCTTCTGTTGTCTTTAAGACCAGACTGGATTTGTCAGAAACAGACATTTAACAGGTAACATGACATCATCTAAATCTGCTTAGGGCATCTCTAGACTGGGCTGTATCAATTTCATTGGTGTTCTTTTGAGACAAGGCAAAGGCTTGTATCATCAAAATATAAAAGGTGGAAGTTCTCAGAGGATGTTTTTGCATTTGGACACCCAAGTGTGACTGGTGACTGTATTTGACTGTGGAGATGACCTACTCCTAAATGTACGTGATAAATGTGGACTTTAAATACTGTGTCACCAGGAGGTGTGTTACAGCTACTGGGCAAAATTACTTGGTTTGGTTGTCTTCTGAAGATGATTAATGGAAGAGAAGAGGAAAAAGATCATGCACAAATGTGTAGAAACAGAGAATGCCGTTAGATGTAGCAGATACAACATTTTTTTATCAGAAGCTCTATCTGCCATATTCAGCAGAATATTGATAAATCACAGAATCACAGAATAGCCAGGGTTGGCAAAGCAGAGCACATGACAGCTTGGCACGCTGTCACTCTTGCTGTTTTCCCATTTCTCCAAAGTCACCAAATCACATAATGATTAAGAAATGATATTTTTCAGAATAGGACGGTTTGTCCTTTCAACGATAGTCATGTTAAAATGGAAGATGTGAATTGCAAAACCCTTTCTATCACTAGGCTTCCTATGTTGGGACCCTATTGGTTTTTAACTGTCTCGGTCCAGCAGTGTGCGTGACTGTTTCAATGTTCATTATCTCAGGATAGAGAAATTTCTGTATTTAGAGTTGTAAAACTTTGTAGCATCCTTAATCCTGTTTATTTCCTGTGATACTATTAATCCTCAGTGGAAAACACTGCAATTTATTTTTTCACTTCTGCAGTGATGGAGTTTGCTCAGCCCCGTGCAGGACCTTGCTATATATGTATACTTTGTCCCATGTCACTTTAGAAGCTAAGGCAACATATAGGGTTTTTGGATAAAAGTGGAGAGACCTTTTGGGAAGACTCTTTTTTTTTTTTTTAAAAACCATTTGCATTGAAACAGATTAAAGTTCATAAATTGTTTGGCTTCTGCCTACAAAGAAGCAGGTATGGATAGGTGAAAACTTTGTGATCATTATAACTTATTTTAAGGTGATTTAAATTTGTTGTGGGTTTAATCCTTGGCTGGCATAAAAGTTTAAGTGCCATTGCAGCTTTGGGAAACTTAATTTTTAACTCATGAGCCAGAAAGAGTCCAGAAAGACGATCATGTACTATATCTTTATGTATTATTGCAGTAGATTGAAATATACTCTTCAGCAACACTTGCTGTGTTTCTAACTTCTATTTTCTTTTATCACTTATCTTGTAGAAATTTTACTAAGTTATAGAGGACATGTTAGAATATAGTGTTGTATAGTCTGTAGGCTGCAGCTCCAAATGCGGTGGGGGAAAGTAAAACAAAAGAGTGTGGCTGGAACTGATTAATTAGAAACAGAATTTTCTATTGACATTTATCTTTTGCTGGATAAAATTGCGTGCTAATTTATAGGACAGCAAAGCATATAACACTTCAATGATTTTGATACGACAAATATTTAAAAATATTAGTGACAGAACTAAGATGCTGCTTTTTAGTTTTCAGTTTGTGTTGTAGGGAAGTATTTTAGATTTCATTCATGAATAAAGTCAGATAAGACATGCTAGTACACAAACTTGTATAGCTTCTGTTAAATTTCAGAGCAAGCTGAAGATTAAATAAATGTCATAATGGAGTGATAAATAAGCTCTTAAGGATAAAAAAGTAAAAAGGAAAGAAGAACTTCTTGAGAAAATGCCAGGTTCAGATAGCAAGCTAAGTAGGATTTATATAATTACTTCAAGCATTGTTAAATCAAGACCATCAGAATTGGGCAATAGATTGTTTTTTTGTGGATATGAGTAATTCTTTTTCCTGGTGAAACAGGTAGGAAGCTGCTTTGCTGGAATCTGAGAAGATTGGTTTTTGGAGTGATTGGAATTGCTCAGGAGATTTCAGAAGGTAGTGTTCTGTAATGAGAGATTGGTTTCTGGATTTGTTTATTTTGTATAAACATTTGACTGTAAAAATTGATGTACAGTCACCATTTGGCTTGAGTCTTTCTGCTGGTAATAGCAGCCATGGTTTTATTTGCAGTCATGAGGGATCTGTTAAGGAAAATCAGATGGTTTATTGCACTTGTTGCAAAATAGTGATGTTCTGTATCTTCCTCGAGACAGCGAGCTTTAAAAATGTATCTAAAAGTGATGGAATAAAAGCTTGTTGCTCAAAATACTGCATAAGACTTTTTCTGTACAGTGAAAGAGGAGATGGACAAGGACAGGCAAGCAAAACATGGCAATGTAATAATGACATGTTATGGTCACTGTTTTACATGGAGAAGCCATACCTTTTCTGGAGACAGTTCCCCAGTACACTGTAGAGTTGTAGATCCACCTTTCAGTGAACAAATGAATTCATTGGTACCTTCTGCAGACAAGAAGGAATGGGCCAGGCCTGGGCCGCATTGGTTTACTTGAGGATTCAATCTTCTGTCCTTGGGGGTTAAGTAGTAGAATTTATGTTTACGTACCTTGAATACCTTCAATATCAGCTTCCTCAGCTTTTTTGCTTTGAATGAACAGAGCTTTATTTTGTTGCAGTAGGACATGATTATAGATGAAATTTTTTTTTCAGGTAAATATTGATAAATACATTGGTTTCAATTTTCCAAAATTCTTGAGTTGTCTGTACCTTAAACTAATAAAAACATCTGTATAGCAATCTCTTCCACCTGGAAATAATTATTTTAAAAGTGTAAGGGATAGAGGATTGCTTCATTCTTACCATTTTAATGGTATTTCCTGAAAAAGGGAAAGATGACCGTATGTATTTAAACATTAAGCATGTCTGCTATTAAGTTATCCATTATAAGGTTATTTTTCAGTGTCTGTGACAATTAAATCAGAGTTTATCTGATTATCTGCAGGCTGAATTCTCTTGTGGGTGTTTTTGTTCCAGTCATATAAAACATACTGTAGAGATTTCTGATTAGAAAGCAACCTAGTTGTGGAAATTCAGAGTGTAGCAGGACACTGAAGGCAAGGAATGCAACGACAGTGGTTTTACTGCGGGATGTTTATACCTACTTCATGCAACTTGAAATGAAAGGGAAGGTACTTTGCATAGTAGATTATGGTAGATTAGCCAGGTTATTTCAAAGATTCTATTATGCTGCTTTGCCAGTAAATTATGGGTACTTTTGAGTCTATTTGGTGGATGAAAGGAAGATAGATTATGCTTATTTTATAAATTAAGAAACCAAAGGTGGATAGTTACTAAAGGAATCAAGTGTTAAATTTCAAGGAAGATAATAGTAGTGACATGTGCCAGTGTCTCAAAAATGATAGGAAGATCTCTGTGAAGCAGGTGACAGAGAAAAAGATGGAGAATTTATTCAACTGAGGAGGGAGAAAAATGATGGAAAATAAGAAATTATGAAAAGGATCAGTTTTGTCTAAAATACCTGTTTTCATAGGTGTTTAGGGCTATGACAGGGGTCTAGTTTGAACTGGGGCAGAAAGCATGAAGGAAGCAGAGCATCAAAATCAGAAGCAGGGAAAAGACCAATTAAAGAAAAATAATCTTTGAAACTGTGAAACTTAACTCATCTCATGGTTCTCTCACCTCCAGCATTCTGTCCCCGGTGACCTTGTTTTGGATTGAAGACTGTTCCCCAAAGTTTTCCCTGACTGTAGTATTTCCCATCACTAGGTTGTGCAGTGGTTGTGTGTGGTGATGGGTTATAGGTCTGAAGAGCGTGGGAGGTATTCAACTAGATTAATGATACTGCCTGTTACCGCAGAAAAGGTTGGTTGAACAAGTGTAGAGCAACATCGAAGCCTTAGTGTGAGATACTGAATTGATGCAGCATCCCATTTGAGAGAAGATGTTACGATGCAAGTCTTGGACAGAGAGAATTGGAGGTGTGGTGTGGTTTTTTTCTTTCAAAGCTATTCAATCATCTAGGTAGGGTGTTAGCTTTTTAAGAAAAATCATTTAAAAGAACTGAAGAGTGAAATTAATTTCTAGCTCCAGTAAAAAGGACAAGAAAGCATGTTTGGCTTCAGTATTCCAAAAAGGAAGCAATAAAGCCAAAACTAAAAAGCATTTGTGAGAAGAACCTTATCTCTTTTGCATTCAGTTAAAATGTTAGGTTTTCTGAAGTCGTTGCAACAGGGACTATACAGGGACTGGAAAGAAATTTAGAGTGAAAATCTATCCGACAGCTGCCCTACAGTGACGTTGTGTCAGAACAAGCACTGGCTAATGTCATACCTCCTGTCGGCCTCTGTCTCCTTATGAACACTTTACAGATCTTTTGGATCCTCATGGAATTTAACAGCTGAGGGAGCAGGGAGTTTGTATAATATGTGTGTAATTGGTTGTTACTTGGCTTCGTGTTAATCCTGTGAGGTATAGAACTTTTCATCTTGTCTGGAATAGGTGATACTGGATACCGTATAAAACCTGGCTCAAGTTCTTCGCATAATTTCTTTGGAGATTGCTTCTGCCAAGCGAAGCAGCTCCTGCCGTGACAGCAACTGACTTAAAATGCCTACTACTGCTCGGAGAGGGTACCTGAGCCTGGGAAGGGACACTCTCACCTGGACTGAGTGAAGCTGGAAAGGCTGCATTAGCATCCTGATCTGTTCAGCCTGGAGGCGGATCTAGTCCCGATACTAACTTAAGGATAAGCAGGGAGAAATTAGCATTTTTTTAATATAATTTTGAGATCTGAGCAAAAGCTAGTGGTGTTATTAACTTATATTTCCTTTTGCATATCTTTTCCTTTAAATTCAGTATAAATGGAGGTTGTAAAGTTAGATTGAGGTTGATGATGTGGAAACACACATTTAGATGTAGTATGTTTTATTTTGACCCTCTCGTTAGTGTGCATGAAATGACATCATTGAGTTTAATGAGTAAACTTTATTTAATGGATAGTTTAAAAACAAGCATTAGGATGCTTAAGAGAATTGTCCTATAATGTTTTTAAATTACTTTTTCATTCTTTTTAATTAAGTCTTTGTTTTCTTGGAGAAATGTGGGTCTTCAGACTGACGAGGTTTAAATGCAGAAGAAAAAATTGCAGTACAAGTAGAAATTTAAAAAAAATTATATTTGAATGCTTCCTCTGGACTCAAGCACATTGAACATAGTATGTGTCACTGGTCCTTTGTTTTCCTTTGTGAACTAAGTTTCAGATAGAGAATTGTATGATAATCTTAACTGCCTGTAAAAAGATTAAAAAATAAAATATAAACGGCTGTAAAGAATAGGATAGAAAGATAGTTGTAGGTTACCTGTGAGGAATTGTAAATGATACTTACTCTTTATCCTATTGATTTCACTTACTTCAAATCACATATTGATGTCTAGATTGAATTTCTCATAATCATTTTTTCATTTTTTTCACATATGGCCTATGAGAAATCATAGCATCTTGCTGGAGGTAACAATGTTCATCCATGGAACCACAGAAAAATTAAGTTGGAAAAGACCTCTGGAGGTGATCAAGTCCAAACTGCTGTTCAAAAAAAGGTCTACCTTTGGTTGTATTAGTTTCCTTGTGGTCCTAGCCAGCTGAGCTATGAAAGTAGCAGAGGACAAATGCTCTACAATTTTGGTAGCCTGTCCCAGCAATTAGCTGTTCTATTTATAAAATTGTTTTTCTTTATGTCCAACTGAAAATTCCCCTTGTTACAACTTGTGACCGTTGCTTCTCATTCTTTGACAGTGCATCTCTTAGAAATTGGCTCAGTCTTCTCTGCAAGCCCTCTCTTCCTTTGGTTAGCTGAAGGCTTCAAGGAGATTACTTGCCCTAACCTTCTCTTCAGGATGAGTTAACTCAGCTCTCAGCCTCTCATGTGCTCCAGCCTGCTAGCTACCTTGACCTCCCTCAGCTGGACTTCCCCCATATGTCAATGTCTATCTTGTACCAATGTCTATCTTGTCACCAAAACTGGACATGGTATCCAGGTGCAGTTTCTCAAGTGCCACAGAGAGGAAGAATCACTTTCTTTGACCTGCTGCCTGTTCTCTTGCTGTTATAGCTCATGTGCATGTACATCCTGCATAAAGGTGGGCTGCTAACTCATGTACAACTTCTTGTCTATTGGGATGCCCAGGTCCCTTTCTGCAGAACTGCTCCCTAGCATGACAGCCCTCAGCTTCTACTTCTGCATGGCATTACTCTGTCCAGTGTTGAGGACTTCGCCTTTGTCTTTGATGAGCTTCCTGAGGTTTCTGTCTGCCCAGTGCTCCAGCTTGTTGAGGTCCCTCTGAACTGAGGCTTTACTTTCCTTTGTATCAACTACTATTCCCAACTTCATGTCATCTGCCAACATGCTAAGGGTATGTTCTGTCCCATCATCTGGGTTGTTAGTAAAGATATTAATCAGCATCACCCCTATTACCAGCCTTGCAGGAGCAACATAAGTAACCAGTCTCCAGTTGAACTTGGTACCCTTTGAGCCCTCTAGTCCAGACTGTTTTTCATCCAACTTGTAATCCTGCCATCTGGTCCCTGTCTCTCTAGTTTGGTTACTAAGGATGCTGTGGGATCATGCATGGATAGCCTTGCTCAGTTGAAGTAAATGACATCCACTGCTTTCCCCTTGTCCATAGAGCCAATCTTTTCATTAGAAGGGGACATGAGGTTGGCTAAGTGTGCTTCATCCTTGATAAATCCATGCTGGCTTGGCAATTCAGAGCATGCCTTGTGCAGGTGAGGTGACCATTGTCCTCAGTCCTGCCCTGAGGAAAGAGCACCTCATACTCCTTGTAGCCTCAGATCTGGATGGTGTCTTCCCTCAGGAGTTCGTCTTGGTCCAGTCCCCTGAGATGCCAGGGCTGGCTGCTCAAGCTGGTGCAGGGGACCTTTCCCGGCAGCAAGTTACCACCTCTGGATGTTATAGATCCAGCAGTGGAGCACAGGCTTGAGCAATGTCTCCAGGCTTCCTGTGCACTCCCTCCCACAGCAGTGGCTGTGCCAGCTGCCTTGGTCCTGGTTATTGGAGCTCCCCAGGAGTCAAGTCCCTGGGAGACTGGACCTGAGTCCCTTCACTGCCTTGCAGCATTTGCTGCTCAGCA
>NW_009637249.1:0-1687 GCF_000690535.1 Cariama cristata | reverse complement strand
TGCTGTCTTTTGGCTCCCAATGGCTGGTCACTCACTGCCTGAATGCTGCTGGGGGCTGCTCGCTCCTTCCTCCTGATCTGCTCTCTGGACAGGGAGTGGAAGCCGTTCTGCATCTGATATCAAGTGTTGTGTGTACGTAAAATGTAATTTCTAATAATAGTTATTTATTAAAATCTGATACTATCATATAAACATATCTTCTCCTTTAATGTCTGTCTTTCAGAATGGCCATAGCCAGTGTTTGTAATACATATGTAACATGTTGCTATTTCAATTGAAGATGTGGCAAAAAAGTAGGAAGTTTCTTTCTCTTCTGCATTATTATGAATAGCCTGCAAGGCTTTCTTTACCTGAAAGAAGACATAGAATCATAGAATAATTTGGGTTGGAAGGGACCTTTCAAGGTCATATAGTCCAACCCTCCTGCAATGAGCAGGGACATCTTCAACCAGATCAGGTTGCTCCAAGCCACATCCAAACTGATCTTGAATGTTTCCAGGGATGGGGCATCTACCATCTCTCTGAGCAACCTGTGCCAGTGTCTCACGACCCTCATCGTAAAAAATGTCTTCCTTGTACCTGGTCTGAATCTACCCTCTTGTGGTTTAAAGCCATTGCCCCCTTCTCCTATCACTCCATGCTGCTGTAAAAGGTCCCTCCCCAGCTTTCTTGTCGGCCCCTTTAAGGTACTGGAAGGCTGCTCTGAGGTCTCCCTGGAGCCTTCTCTTCTCCAGGCTGAACAACCCCAACTCTCTCAGCCTGTCTTCACAGGAGAGGTGCTCCAGCCCTCGGATCATTTTCAGGGCCCTCTTCTGGACCCACTCCAACAGGTCCCTCATAACAGACAGTCCCCTAGTCTTTGACTTGAGCTCCCTCTGACTGTGAAACCACAGAAAATTTTTTTCCCCATTAGTAGTAGTCCCCTACAGATTGCTTTTGCAATTTCAGAGGGGCAAGCAGTCTCTGGGATCTCTTTTCTGCCAGGAGTGATGGTGGAAAAACACGAGATTTTTTTTCATGACTGGCATGTGTGTCTGAGTTCACTGCCCTCCTTCTGCTAGCAATGTACAAAACGAGTGTCCGAGACTCTGGAAATCAAATCTCTGGGCCAATGAACTTATTAAGAGACTCCTGATATCTGTAAGCTGGGCAAGCAATTGCCATTAAAGCTCTGCAGAGATAACGTAGCTTGGAATAAGATCTTAAGATCTTACTGTATCAATTTATGCTTTTTAAGATTCCCAGAAACTGTAGAGCATGGCAGAACTTATGCAGAAAATATATTCAGTTTATAATCACCAGAGAAGTAACAGGTAGGCGCTGAATGAGCATTTTTATACTGGTCCAGGCCCAAATGTTGTTTGTTTGTAGGAAGTCAAGAATGGGAAAACTTGGAAGAAGGGAAAAATTGCCTGTAATTTTCATCCTTCAAAGCTCTTAATAAGGTGGTATATTAAAACAATCGAATTGCAGCTGAGGACAAAAGAGTCTGAAGTGCCATCTGTCCTGCCTGGCAGTTTTTGATGTGAAATATGAACAGATGACTTCATAGGTACTGAACCGACACAGAAGCTTAATTCGTTTACAGGAATGAACGTATTTTGTCTGTGTGGCAGTAAAGTAATACTTCTAGCCATGTCTCTCCTTTTGTATTTTTCCTGCTGTTCAACACTGTCATTGAAAAATT
>NW_009637248.1:0-1084 GCF_000690535.1 Cariama cristata | reverse complement strand
ATTGCCCCAAAGTCATCCCTTTTCCATATCTTTTCTCCCTTGTTTCAGGTGTGATGGGGAGATGGAATAAGGGCGTTGTTTCTTTTTTAGCTAAAGAAGGCGCAGGAACAGATCCCAGGTTAGTGCAAAGGCACAAAAGAAGCCAGAATTTTTATCTTGTGCACACTAACTGTCCTGGTTTGGCTGAAACAGGACTATTGCTGCTTTCAGTAGATTTTTTTTTTTTCTTCAGTTAACTTTTTTAGTAACTGCACTGAGGCTGACTACAGGTTTCAGGCAGTGCCTGCTGTCAGAGTTGATGGCGGTTAATGTCTGTAGTTGTTGCTGGGGCAGGAGTGGGATTGTTATGCAGAAAGGCCCACGGGTGGGTGCTTGTTCTGGGCTCCTCGTGGGGGGAAGGCGGAGGAGGGGGTCGCAGCCCCAGAAGCTGCAGAGGGGACCGGTGACCCAGGACTGCCCAAGGCAGTATTCCATCCCACCCACGGGAATACTCAGTATAAAGCTCGGGGATCACGGGGGTCAGCCCTCTCTTCCCCTCATGGCTGGCATCCTGGTGGGACCCAGCTCGCTCTCCTGCCTCCAACCCTAATTGGTTCATCCCTGAATCCGTTTTCCTGCCTGCTGCAGAGCCCAGTCCGGGACATCCAGGTGCCCGCCCTGCCACGTGAGCACTGCAAGCAGCCACGGTGTGGCATGTAGTCTCATGATTATAATCAGGAAGATCAATATTGGGTTTCTATATTTGTATTTCTATTATTAGTAGTATTAGTTTTAATATTATTTATACTCTTTTTCACTGTTATTGTTTTATTAAAGTTTGTTTTAAGTTTCCAACCCATAAGTCTCTCTCCTTTTTCTCCTCTCCTTCCCCTTCTGGGAAAGGAAGGGGTTAACAGCATCTGCCATCCGCTTTAAGCACCGGCCCAGCCTTAAATGGTGACAAACGTTTGGCGCCTAACTTGGGGCATGAGCAGTTTCACTAGCAGCTTCACTGTGAAAAGCCCTGGATTCTGTCTGAGAGATCCCAGTTCGAATCCCCCACCCTTGGTGGTAGGAGACCCGGACAGCTCAGCCAAGAGGGGAT
>NW_009637247.1:118069-123119 GCF_000690535.1 Cariama cristata | reverse complement strand
GGTTCCCGCTGCGGGCAGCTCTGTCTGCCTTGGGGCAGTGGAGCCTCCCGCCTGTGAAAGCATCGGGTGTAAGGAGGGAGACGGGCTGGGTGTTCTTGTGGTGCCGGAGGTTGCTCAGTGGACTTTCTCTCTGCAGTTTTTGGAGCAGAAGTATGGCTATTTCCACTGTAAAGACTGCAATACCAGATGGGAGAGTGCTTACGTGTGGTGCATTTCGGGAAGCAACAAGGTAGTGAACAAGTTCTTTGTTACAGAGACTGAGAACGGCACCAAATCTGTGACAAACCAGATGTTTTGGCACAAATTTAGGTACCTGTACTGAGCAGCCTGAGTAAGTCTCTATAGTAACTGAGGACTTGGGCTTTTCAGGTGTATTTCAAGCAGCTCTGTCGCAAATGCCAAAAGGACTTCAATCCCTATCGAGTGGAAGCGATCCAGTGCCAGGTAAGTTACAGATTTCTGTGTCCTGGTGAGACTGCTGGAGTTTGTCGTGTACTCTAACACGTTACAGTTGCTGAATTGGCTATTGACTTTATCTAGAAGAGAGCTTGCTTTTATCAAAGTACTAGGAAATGGTATTTGGGAAAGGTGTAATGGGATAGGACTCCATCCTCCTGCGGATGGCTTACACGAATGGTTTCCTCTTCACAACCGCGTTCTGCCTAGCTACATGGAGGGGGTAGGGTTTTGTGCTTCTAGGCGAGAAGGCTCTTTCAGCTTAACTCCATAGGGATTTTACCACCAGAGCTCTTAAGTCTGTCAGCCCAAATGTCTTGCTATGATTAAGGAAAACTAAAGGCTGGTCTAATATGAAGTGAGCACCTTTGATCTACTGCTAATAAGATGTCTTCTTTCTTAAGACCTGTTCAAAGACTCGTTGTTCCTGCCCTCAGAAGAAAAGACACATTGATCTCAAGAAACCTCATCGCCAAGAACTTTGTGGCCGCTGCAAAGGCAAGAGGCTGTCCTGCGATAACACTTACAGCTTCAAATACATTGTCTGATCAGCGTGCCCTCCTCCTGTTTTGTGCTTTGTCAGTCTCTTGCAATGTTTTGACTTTAGGCTTTTGACCTGGCATTGGATAATGGATAAAGATTTTTGTATTATTTATAAAGTATATAACTTTATTGTATATATGCTGTGAATAAAGTTCAATAAAAGTTTGCACTATTTTGTTACCCCTTGGTTTCATCTTGGTGGGTTGGAAGAGGAAAGTATATGTGGAAGGAAACAACCTATTTGATTCCCTAAAAAAAAAAAAGTTTTGTTTTTAGTCTGCCTTTAGGGAATGCTAAGATTAAGACTAGAAAGCAAGTTTTTCCTGCAGTCACTCAAACTGAACTAGTATGGGAGATGCGAATGTTGTGGAGTGTAAAGTCTGCAAGCGTCAAATCTACAAAAAAAGGTCACAGCAGTTTGACAATCAAGAACTATGTAGGCCGGAAGATTACATGTATAAGATATCAGGAGAAAAGCATAAGCTTTGTCTGTTTTCCACGTGAGAAGGGGAAAAATTCTTCAAGTAGGGTATCTGTGATGGGGTGTAACAAATTCTCTAGAGTTAACATGGTAGAACAAGTCACTGTGCCACCAATTCAAGTACAGGCTTGTGCCTCAGAAGCTTTCCAGTCGTGTAAGGTATCTCCAGGGTAGGTGGCTTAAATACGACTGAAGGGAGTGACTGCGTGTGCTTTCATGGAAAGAAAGTGCAGTCAGGGGAATCCTGACTAAAGTACTGGTGGTGTGGAGGCACGGTGGGGCAGTGCTGCAGTTCACATTGTCCTGGGACTTCAGGGAGGCTTTGTTGGGACTCTACTGATTTCTACTCTACCTGAAGTTTTGTAGAAATGATGCTAGGAAAGCTAGATGGTTACATCATGGGCTTTGTTGTATCTGTGGTGAATCATAGAATACTTCAGGGCGGAAGGAACTTCTGGAGGTCTTCATACTCAGTGGAGGACTGATTGAATCAAGTTGCTCAAGGTAGCGGCTGATGGCTTGTACTCTCCCCGCAGGACAGTAACAAGTGGTGTACAACAGGTGATCTATCATCGCCCAGGACCTGGAAAAGGCAGCGGAGCGCACTTCTCAAGTTTGCAGGTGACACCAAACTGGGGGGGGACCCATCAATAGAGCTGAGGGCAGCGCTGCCATTTGGAGAGACCTCGGTGACACCAAACTGTGGGCCAACAGGAGTTATATTCAGGAGTTATACTCGTGATATTCAGCAGGGACAAGAGGAAATTCCTACCCCTGGATGGGGAGAACCCTTTGCAGTGACACAGGCAGGGGACTGCCTGGTGGGGGGCAGCTCATCGGAAAGTGCCGTTGGGGTTTGGTTGGCCAAAGTGATAGAGCAGATCTCAGCTTTCACCAACCACTAAAATTTTTGCAGACCACTCCAATTACAGTTCTGAAGAGCTTTCAAAAATTATAAGCATAACTGAAATTTGAAGACTTCTGTAACCATGGCAGATTATTTTACTCAGAAAAATAGCCATGTGATTTGCCTCGCATCTCTCTTGTCCTGCAACTACAACTGTGCTGCAGAGCTCTGTGGACTGCAAAATCAAAAACACACCTGTAAAAGCAGCCAATTCCACCCCATTTATGCATCAAGACAAGTATTTTTCAAGATCCATGTAAAATTGTGCAAGCATTTTGAAAATGAAAAAGGGGAGAGGGTTTTACAGGATTCCTAGAGCCGAGGCTGATAGGGCAGGCTGGACAGCTTTTCTTTTATGAGGAAAAAAACCCACCAAAACCCAACGCTGGAACAAATAGCACCATTACTGATGTTTTTAACAGAAACAAAGCTTCACCTCCATTTTGGATCTTTTCTTCAGTGATGAAACTGCTTTAGTCAACGTACTCTTCCTGGTTGAGTTGTAACTACAGACTGACAAAAAAAATCCTTACATTTCTCACTGGTTTCTTTCAGTGTCATGAACGGTTTCACCGTAAACAATGACAAAGGTGTCTTTTGGGGGCTGCTGATCACGGACACCATCTACAACAGTATAGACTGAGACAAGAACACAGTCTTCACGTACTCTGTTGTGATTATATATGACTTTTATATATTAGTTAAATGGATGTACTGATCCAAATATCAACCAAAGTTACTTCACAAAAACGGTAAGGGTATTTACAGAGTGAATAAGTTACATAGTTGTCAGAATAAAAGTGTCTCAGATGTGCAACAGATTTACATGCACACATTTAACACTGGACAGCAGTTAAATGTAAGAAAAAAAACCCATACAGGTATGACTTTTATATATACATTACAAATAAAATAAGACATCTCTTTAAAGAAACTTAACATGAGAACTTGCATTTCACGTTAATATTTTTACTTTTTATACTCAAAATTTATATTAAATAAAAATATGCATGCATAACAGTTCAAAAGATTTGACTCTGTGATGGGACCTTCTCCTACAAAAATGGCAAGTTAAATTAGATCAACCATCCTTTAATAGTATAAATATATTCATAAAAGCAACCCTCTAGTAAAAAGCAGCCAAGGTCCTTTAATTAAAAAAAAAAAAAAAAAAAGAAAATCTACCAAGACCATTCCTGATGCTTGGGGGGGCCTAAGAACAGACCTCTGCAATATGATCCAGTACCTTCAGAGACAGTAGCCTAGTAACATTAGGAAATGTACTTCATAGCAGCTCGTTGTTTTAAGATACAGTAATCATATTCAAATTACAGTGTACATTAAACTGTAGTCCATTTACAATTTGTTTCATATACACAGGCTCTCAGCTTTTGACCAACAAGTTTGCGAGAATCTGTGGCCAGCTTCATTCTGCCCATCTTTCACTCAACCAAATAAGAGAAAAAAGGAAAAAATGTACAAGGATTTTTTTAAACAAAAAAAATATCGTTTCGTGAAGGAAACATTGCACTTTTGCCAACCTAAAATTAATTTGCTATAAAGGAAGTATTGTTCAGTGTAGTAGGCTTTGGTATGCAATGGAAGTCACTTCTTCAGTAGTGAGTTGCAGTTGCTCAGTGAAATGCTAACTGATTTTTGTGCAACAGAGAACAAAGGAGGTTGTCCCGGATGCTCTACGCTACCTTTGTCCTTACAGTATTGCTACACATTTGAAGTTCAGCCCATCTCTTTTTAGAAGAAATCCTAAATGTAACAAGAGTGAGTACAGTTTGACCAAACCTTTGTAAGGCTGAGAAGACATTGAGCCACCTCACTCCAAGAGGGCAGCACTCCCAGCTTGAAAGAGGACCCAAGAGTCCTGTCAGAGACTTGTGCCAGAAATGCTGGAGTCTGGAAGAAAAGTATTGATGACCCGGTAACTCTGAGCTCTGCGAATCATGTCGCGGATCTCTATATTCAGTTCCATTAATTTGGTACAGATTTCCGTCAGGCTCTGGTTGGAGCCCACCAGTGCATAGGTGCCCGTCTGACCCAAGGTTTGGTGCCGGAAGTAAATGTTCAGTAGTGTCTGGACTTCATCGTCAGAGCTACTTCCAAAGATATCATTGGGCCACAAAATCCTGCAATCAAACAGGAAGAGAACGTGCGTATCATTATGGGTTTATTAGCACAGACGGAAACTCTCTAAAAGGAGAACTGAGTCGCACACGCTTATAAGCCAAAAGCAACTCACTGTTCTACGCTACTCATCTGTTACTCAGACTCTGGTATCAGGCACCGAAATCACATAAAAGCGCAATTCCTATTATCTAAGAAAAAAAAAGCTTAAGAAAACTCATTCAACTAAGTGAAAGTGAAACTGGGCTGAATGTTAGCTGATGCCAGTGACATACACCTGTAAGGAATTAGCTCTGTAAAAAGATTCTTAAGAGCCTCACAGGAGTACTTTCGATCTACACGATGTAATTAAACATCTTAACTGTTGCAAGCATACATGTTTGTATTACTGATTTGATATCGTTCCTTGTGGCACACCCCTGCAAAGGTTAATAATATCAATGCCCCCGCATACCTTGTTGAAACATACTAAATTAATTAAGCTGGCTCAGCACATTACATTTAGTATAAAGTTAGGAAGATAA
>NW_009637247.1:80465-118038 GCF_000690535.1 Cariama cristata | reverse complement strand
ACTCTTTCCTAATAACATGAAAGTCTAATATGAGCCATGTAGCAAAACTTGCCTGCATTCTCTTATTTGTCGGACGGCTTTAACAAGCTCATTGTTTTTCAAACACTCCAGCATGGACTGAATAGCTGCTTCCGTAGAATTGAACGTGGGCTCAGATTCTGTCGTCGGAGGCTCAGCTGCGATTGCAGCGGTAGCGTCCTTAAGATTTTTCTTCAACTCACTCAGTTCTCTTGACATATTTAACAGCTGTTCCAAGGAGAAAGATGAGAGGTGAGTATTTTCATTCTCCATAGGCACTAAAGGGAGTAAGTATTTAATGTCTGTTCTTACTACTGCGTTGAATGTACACATTATGGAAAAGACCCCATTTTAACACAAGGACATTTCTGGATCTCTGTGCTCTGTACAAAACAAATAAAACACAAACTACAGATTTTTATGCTTTGTGTTTCCCTTAACCCTAGGCTGTATTTTTGGCTTGCGAAAATGCAAGAGCATATCTAAACAATCTTTTACTTTTCACTCCTGCTATTTTTTTCATATCATAGTGGAAAAGTTTAAGAAAACATATTCTTCTCCTAGCAATGATGTTGCTACTTATTTACAAAACACATGCAGGAGCTGACATGATTAACAGATGGACAGGAATTGTATAACCCTCTATCAGGCTGAAAAGTTAATATAAACTCATAAATAATTCATAAGTGAACAGTTAATTTCTAAAGACCTATCTTTTCATGCTCCTACATGCTAAAAAGAACCACTGTCACATGAACTAACAATGGACCTTTCTTTAAATAATAGCTTATGGCTCCAGCAAAACACGCAAATTACATGGCAAAACAGCTATTCCTCATATTATGGTTCCCCAGTTTCGTAGGCTGCATTATTTATAAGAATCGAACAAAATCGTAACTGTGAAATACAGTTACAGAAATCAAATATTTCTAAAATAAACCAAAATATTTCTAAAATTTAGACTACTTCAAACCATTTCCATTTATAGAGAATCTCTAAACTACTAGAATCTGTCATAAAATCCATTTTATAGCTTCAAATTTTGTTTTATAGCTACGAGCAAAGTACAGTAATTTCTTCCCCTCAATAGTTTAAAATATATACACCTTACCAGCAGAAAAATATGTATGGAATGGCAAGTTAAATCCTTCCTTAAATGATGATCATCCAACTTAAAGTGATCACCTCAAAGATATTTCAAAGTATTGCATATTTTATGCAATTGCTGAAAAGAAACTTGACTAACGGTATTGTTCTTTTTTAAAGTAAGTTACATAGATTTATCTAAAACCAAAAGGCTATTTGGGTCAAAACCAATAGTGTGCTGTGTCAAAAATATTTAAAGAAGAAAACTTGTAACAGAATTAAAAAGACTTATGACATTAAGGTATTTAGTTAATTATATTTTTTAAATAGATTTAATACTTTTTGGAAACATTAAACTGATTTTGATTTGTTTATCCAGAGAACAAGATCAGGCAGTACACTTGCAGTCAAAATATAAAGTAGTTCTACACTATGCACCTTTGCTCGCTCCGGTACGAGAGGACACAAACCCATTGAATAGCTGTTTGCCAAAAACATTTCTAGTATAATGCACATACAATGGAGACTGTTTACATGGCTGAAAATTACAACGCATTATTCCAGCAAAAACCTTAATTTTGCATCCATATTAAGATTAATTTACCAAATTATTTTGCTACTGCCATGCTAACCAGTGCTCCTGGTTACACTTAGGTGTCTCCACAAAGTTCAGATAAAATCAGTCATGCTCTAGGAAAAGGGTGTTTTCTGTTTGTTTGAAGAAGGCTCGTTTCCCCTAAAAATTAAGGCCTCAATAAAAATTAAAAATAAAAATAAAACCAAATCGCTTGCAGGTGTTCACACAGTGTGAGCCCTCCCTACATGTTAAGCGTGTGAGTGAAGTTACGGTTTCATGTCTCTTACGAGTTTGTTACCACTGACTGAAATGACTTTTGAAGACTGAATGTATAGAAGATCCCAGTCTCTGAAAGTACAGTCAATTACAAAAAATTCAGCATTTCGACTAATATTTTAATGTGGATGCTGTTGTGTTGAAGGGTTTTGTCTGGAAACTTATATTCAGGGTGAGATAGCGTAATCTTTGGTGTAAGTCCATAGAAAGAGAAGCAAGAACATGAAAGTAAAGTGGTATTTCCAGTGTAAGACTTTGTTACGTACCTCTGGCATGGAACTCACTTCGTGCACTTGTCCGATAAGTTTACAGTAGGACTGAAAAAGCAACAGCAGCTGGAAGTGCAGTTTATATAATCGCTGACACAGTTCCAATTGCTGAGAAAAGATTTGTAGGAGAAGAAATAATTAACAAAGCTCAGTGAGTTGGGGTCCTTTTCAATAACTAATAAAACACGGATAGTTCAGGTCTCAAAAAACATTATTTTACTGAAGTACGACCATGTACTATTTCAGAAAACAAGTAACGTTCTTTCTTCTGCAGGTTAAGTCATACATGACATTGAAAATCAAAATTATAACAGCTAGCTCTCATGTAGCACACGTCAGCATCAATCGCAAAGCAGTTTATATAGGTTAGTTTCAGTGTCTCCAGTTTGCAACTGGAAAGCAGAGGCAGAATACGGGGGAAATGACTTTGCTGCGTAGAACATAAAACTCTTTAAAACTTCAGAAATGGTCAAAGACCTCTTCTGAGGGGATGGGAATCCAAGAGACAAGCAATGAAGTAGTTGTCCAAGAGGGTCAAAGCTCCTGCCTCCTTCTCTGAGGCGAGAGGATGAGGACATCTGGCTTCTACAACTTACTCTCCCAGATGAAGTAGATACTGCTCTACGAATATTAACTTGTTTCTTCCAGTGTAATGTGCAGCACCACACAAAAGGTGTCGGACACACTGAAGGAACATGCGATAGGCACATCTGCCAGAGAAGTCAAGTTAATACATTTACCGTCCTGGTATCTGTGTGTCTGTCAGGAGGGGGAATCTTGTAGTTCCACAGCTGAATCATGGTGGGGAAGGGAGGAATATTTAATCTTTGCCAAATTACAGAAGAAGTGAAAATTCTGCAAGTACAAGTCAGGAGGCCTCCTGACCTTCTGGCAGGTAAGCCTTGCAGACTTCAAACCGTATTTCATTCGGCTTTTCTTCCAGACACAGTGACCAAGGGTGGGCTCAGTGGTCTTTCCATTTGCTTGGAGGAGCTAGGCCAGAGTTTCATGCCAAACGCGGCCGAAAAGCAGCAGCAGCCTTTAATGTCTTTGCTTCCTTAAAGCACTTCATACATGCTCAGCTACCAGCATGTACTTCAGCTCTTTGCGGAACTGGGGTCTGTGCAAATGCCAGCACAAATACTAATAAAAAGTACTTTAAAAACATTATAAACGTTAATTTGACTGAAGTGTTTATTTGCATATGTTTCAATATTTAAGTGCCAGGGTCTTTATTAATAAGCCAAAATTAGAACCTTAGCGTTCCAGTTCCCAAAATTTTGGTACCAGCCAGCCAAGGCTGAGGCCCTGAGGTCAAAGAGAGGTTCTTTGGCAAATTTTAGCTTTGTTCATCAGGGAGGGGTGGACACCAACTACTCATCTATGAACAGTCAGCCAAGGGCACTACCAAAACTAGAGCTAGTCTCCTTCCGAAGGAGGTTTATGGCGGAGAGTGGGAGCAGGAGGAGAGTGCCAAGGCAGCGGGTGTCAACATGGCAGGGTTCGTCCCGCTGAAGGCCGGGCAGACAGGGCTGCTCGCACCCCAGCGTTGGCCTGCCACAGAGTTCAGCACTGTAAATTTGCCTGGTCTGTGCTCTGTGCTGTGTTTTTGGTTATCTGAGTCGGTACGTTTAATGTTTGTTCCTGGTGAGCAGGGTCAGGGTGTTCCTGCCCCAAATGGAAGGGAGGAATCCCACCAGACCTGACATGACAGCAAAGACCCACAGGAGCTGAAGAAAGGCCCAGCAGATCCATGGTGGGGGAAAAAAAGGGAGAGAACGGATGCGTGACCTGCTAGGACAGAACGGAGTTGTGGGCAGGGACAAAACCTACCGAATGAAGAGGTAGGGCATGAGGGACACCGTAAGTAAACCTGCCCAGAGCCCGTTCTCTGTAACTGAGGCCACGGAGCACTGCCAAGCTTCCATCTGTGTGGCTAACTGTTCTCCCAAAATAAAGAGTGACTGTTTAGGTACAACCTCCTGGAAATGGCTCTGGCTTCTGTCTTCTTTCCAACCACGACGGGGCATGGCAGGGCCAGGGAAGGTGCTCACCCTTCGTCCCTAACGCCAGCCCGGGGACACACGCTTGCTCCTTGGTCCTGTTTTTAGTAGGGACACAGCCTGAGGTTCTCCAGTCGGGATCAGATTCACTCTATTCAAATTTTGGAGAACTGGCAACACTATGTAGCAGTTACATACACATACACTTGAAGTTGTCATGGAGTTAAAAATTAATTGAAAACCAGGACACAGCATAACATAATTAGGAAAAAAAAAAAATTCATGATAGCTTGGCATGTAACACATGATTTTTTTTAGGCCTTGGAGAACAATAATTCAGTTTCACCGTTCTGGCTGCTAACCTGAATGAAGACAAACTAAGGCCAGACTGAAGACTCAAGTTTGACTCACTCAGTATTTATTTACCACATCAAACAACTCAATTTTCGTTCTTCCTGAGTAAGTATTAGAAACCAATAGAGGTGAAACTATCCATCAACATACAAACAACACCAATTTGAAACATAACTGTCAACTATAAATTGTGGTGCTTCATTAGGACAAATTGAAAATTATGAATTTTAAAAGAACAAAAAAATGTTATCTTCCACTCCAGCATATTATATCCATTCAAAGGCTTGATTTTTAAAAACTTATGTAAATGACCAATTAAAACAGCATATGAAGGTGTCGCAATTTTGGCACAGTATTTTTAGATTTCACAAAACACACCTTAGTAAGTTATTTTAGTCACTGCATGTAGAACCACGTATTCTACAGGAAAATTATAACGAAAAAGGAAAACATGCTTAGAAGTAAAACAGTAAAATTGGGGTGTATTAGTCCATCTACAGATGGACAAAGAATATGAAAGAACTTCAACTTACTGCCAGAGATTCCATTTGCTACACAGCAAGCATGGCACAGGAGAAAAGGAAAGGAAAGAAAGTATAGTGTCAGTGAAAGGCATGCAATAGGAAGCACAGCCCATCTTTAATAGCATAACTTGTCAGCAGTATTAGCAATGCTTGCCTCAACCTGATAACTGGTTGGAAATATCACATACAACATGCACAGCATTCTTAATAAAATCAAGCTTTAATTCTAATGGTAAATTCCAGCCTAAATATCCTCAGTTGGATCTTCAGATTTATTACTTTTGATTTATCATCCCAGCTGAGGAACTTACAGTGAAATAGTGTTACAAAACTCTTGAAATAATACTTCTGTTTAAATTTGCTTTCTTTGTTATTAAAAAGAGCTCATACTGCAAAGTACTCAAAAAATTAGGCAGGATTTTCAAGAGATGAACGGAACTGAACTTTGTGATTTGTAAACGTTTTCTTATTTATAAATACTTCTGTTTTTGGATGTCATAAATCTAATGAAATTTCCAGAATAAGCTTTGTGACTGCTGGGTTTATTACTTGGCATATGACAATGGAAACATTTTGCATATAACTTTTAAGTTATGACTATCATAAGAAAAAAAAAAGCCCATGGAAAATGCCAGTTTGATTTCACTACGTGGCAATGCCACAAGTTGAGACAGCTTTGTATTCCTTCCTCTCAACACTAATGAGTCACTGAGTTGTAATTCTGGAGCTATTAAAATGTCAGTGTAAATCCTGTTGCAATAGTAATAAAAATTCTAATTGACCTACATTAGCATTTCAAAGATTAGGCGACCAACTTCTCTCCTCAAAAAAAAGTGTTCCTCTTTTCTTTGCCAAAAACTAACATTTGCACTCTGTGTACGTCTAATGCAGCTTTCCTTCTTTTTTATATATATATATTACAGTCTCGTGACATTTCGGATGAACAGAGTCATCATGGAAATGCTGTAGCTAACAAACCCACCTGCCCAGGTACAGCCTGATGTCAGTGCGTACGCACACAGTGTTAAGAAACATTCGGGATTCTTATGAAAATGATTTACCTTACCATCGATACGAAGGCGGCAAACACAGAAATGTGGAAGAATGCTAACTTTGTACAGCCCAACAAAGTATTTCAGTCTGGTTTCCTTCCATGGGCCTTACTATTAAAAAATGGATGAAAATATAGTCCCAAATCTTGCACTACTCTTCTATAAACCCACGACAAACTAAGCTTTCAGCTCTCTTAATGTTTAATTTTATGCCTTTAACATTGCTGGAATAGTTTTTTTCTTCTATTTAGTACTCTTGGAAAAAAACCCCTTTATATCTTCTTGGCTTCCATGCAGTTCACGTAAATTAAGCTTTGTGAAGCTAAATTCAAGATAAGAAGAGGACAAGAGCAGACAGATCACTGTGCTCTAGTAAATTCACAGGTGTGCTGGCTTGTGTTTTTCAAACCTTGTTTGTCTCTGTCTTAAGCTCCTCTGAAGTTTAGCATGCCACCAAGTTTCATTTGGAGTTTCAAAAATATTGGAATCCACATATAATTTCTAATTTGCCATGGAATTTACTTTAAAGAAGAGGGAGGGGAGGAGGAAGCAGCAAATAAGTGAATTCCACAGTCTTTTTTTCCAGAAAAAACTGACTTCTCTGTACTGCTTCCAAAACCAGGGCAAGCCAAAAAAAAGGGGTGGGGAAGGGGTTTCACATTACATTGAAAACCCTTCTTCATCACTGAAAGAAAATATACTGGATACAAAATCTCCCTAAACTACTGATGCTCAACTCCATATTGTGCTACAAATTCATGACTGTAACTTACCTTCCCCTCAGCATAAAATAAGATATTCCTTGGAAGTTGAAAAGACACCTAATTATTGGAGTAAGTGACATTTCTTTCAGTCCCCAGCAGCAAGGGCTCAAGGGGAATGATCCTAGCCTCCACTCCTCTGCCCAGTTTCTAGTTTAATTCCTCTAGTAAGGGAAGTGTTGGTTTAGATTAGTTGATAGACACTACTGTCATGGTTTTACCCCAACCAGCAACTACGTAAATACCACGCAGCCGCTCGCTGCATAATTAGTGGTTTTGGCAGCTGAAAATACTGAATATTATGAGTATTTGGATCACCTGTGCAGTCCTTTATGCAGTTAGTACCTGCTGCACCTAAGAAGGACACACCTCCCAGCAGCAACACTTTGATTTAGTTTTTTATTGAGAGAGAGAATTACTGTTCTGTATTATTAGCAGACCAGGAAGACAGCAAAGCACTAATCTTTAGATCATGGGCCTTCTTGCTTTTTTTCAAGGAATCATCTTTACACACTGAAAAGAGATGAGAGTTACACAATTATTTCTTAAGATATTAATAGTTTGATGGCAACACAGTCTTCGGTCATTTATTGGCACAGCAGAGTCCCACCATAACAAAATAACTGTTGCGTGTAAGGGGTTATTAATTACAAGTGCATTTTATTAACGTATTCTATTTGACTTGACATGCCAGCAGACAAAAACTTTTCCCACAATCAGGAAAGTGGGTATATATACAAATTTGTATGTATATTAGAGAGAAAAAGAGAGATACAGCATATGCTGTGTGTTCTTAAATATCCACTGGTCTTGAAGGACAGTAGAAACTATTGAGTCTGGAGAAATCTAACACACAGCTGTGTTCCTTCTTTAGAAAAGCTGCCTACCTGGGCCAATTCTACCTCATTGTCAATCCATGGATCTGTCAAACAGCAGTCAGATAACTGATTATTGATTATTCCGGATTTCTAACATAACAACGAGACTCACTGTGCCTTGAATTTTACTGTAACTCAACTCAACTCCAGCTGACGATGGTCCCAAGAGGTACACCTCCGGTCTTATTGGTGGCCTAGAGTAACTGAACATTTAGCCACAGGGAAACTCAGAGCAACAGATACATTCTGAATTTTGGGGGCAAATTTTTATAGGGTGCAGCATGTTTTAAATATCCATTAACAGTTTGAGTTTGCAAAGCCCACACCCATTAGCTTGTGGTGAGCTTTGGGATGAGCAAGGTTTAACAAAGGTGTGTACTGACTTTGGATTTACACAGTAAACTGAACGTCTCATTAGGAGGTAAATACTTATTTGAACTAGCAGTGCTAACTGACAAGAAAAATAGGATCTTCCGTGTATTTCTTTTCCAGAAAAAAATCCCAAACAAAACTAGTTTTTGACTAGATTAAAAATCCCTCCTTAGTAAGGTTGAAGAACATACTGATAGCTGTACTCATCTGTTACACCTGGACAGACAGCACAATCGTCTGTGCAGCTACCTTTTGTCTATAAATTGACTCCTGTGTCCTTGAGACTCTCTTGCTCAACGTCACATCAAAGCTTACAAATCACAGACACATCCAAATCATGTAATCTGTTCCAAGAATAAGGGAGGGGAGAGACATTGTGGGACATGAAGCTTTTACCCGATTTCAGAGAAGTTGCTAGCTCTAGCAGCTGACCTAGACAACTTCTATTTCGAGCTTCTTTAATGTCAGAATAAGCAATTTTTGTCTTTGCCCATTTTCAGTAACAAAGGTCAACAAATCATGTGCAATTATTTCGAAATAAGATCTGATTAGAGAAACTGGTGCCAAGTTAGTTACCAGCATGAGCAGGCATTTGTGATGCAACCGCTTGTGCTAACGCTGAATTTGGTCTCATGCCTCCCTCGTCTATAGAGGGGATTATTTTCACCTCAAGCTTTTTACCAGGTGGGGAGTTCTGAGAATCTAAGATTTCTGCCTTCTGTAGAGCAAGGTGTTGCTTTTTCTTCCTTATAACTATTTCTGAACCTTTTCCAGAATTAGCCTGGTTTTGTGCTTAGCTAAGCAATTGTTTTAGGCCAGAAGTTCTCAGCAGGATTTCAGATCCTAGTCTAACCCTCAATGAGTGAGAGTTTAGGCAGGTTCTCTTGTGACTGCCACTATAAGAACAATTTTTGTTATATAATTATAGATTCTTTAGCCTTTCAGGTTGAGGAACAAGAGGAGAGGAAAGATAAGAAAACAAAGACTTGTCAGTCTAGGAGTAATTTTTCCTTGTCCCTTCCTAATCAGATTTCCTCAGTTTCCCTGGACTCTTTCTCCCATTACACTTTTGTTGGGTGAAACAGATTGTTCCTTTGGGAAGACCTGCTTCAATTGACAGGTGAATGAGAAGGGGAATAAAAGAAACATGCCTGTTGATCAAAGACCTACCATCCTGTCAACTTCCAAGGAATAATGCATGTTGGGCTGAAGGAACAATGCTGGGGAGAAACCAGGGATTCCTGAAGGAGTGAGAAACCTTTTTTTCAGTCTGTTTGATAAGCAGTAAAAATACTAACACCGGCTTCACACAACACACATTTAATTCTGAAACAAAGAATACCTAGGTAAAAAAAAAACCCCACAAGTGGAACGTGACATTTATTAACTTGTAGATGCATTTAGGCCAGCTATGAGCTCAGTTCACTGTTTATTCCTGCTCCTCAGCATTCTTTCTCCTCTACTTTTTCAAAAAAGAAACAGTGCAGATGATCAGCAAGATCCTCCATCCCATTCTATGGGGTTTCCAAAAGAGGGATGAAGAGGGTAAGTGAAGCTGTATACAGCAAGATATGTAACGCTCCGGTCTGAAGTCACTGGTCAGGGTGTTGTGCATCAGTGGGAAGACAAAGCCCATGCGCGTCCCAATAGATACGCCTCCCTACCTACACTTTATCTCCCTCTCCTGAGGTACCTGCATGTATTCCCGGTCTCTCTTTTTTAGGTTTGAGAATAGCTCACTTGTAACTTCCCTGTACACCAGTACAATTACAGGAGAGACAGTATCTGACTTAAATGCATGGGAGGGGGTCTGTAACTTTTGCTGGTGCCAATGCCAGGTGGGGGAAGACTGAATGGTTTTCCCACTGCCTGTGATTGCAGCCCGAGGATTTATTAGCAAATTAGATTTGCTAACAAAGGTCAAGGAAGCCAAAATGCAGGGGTGGCAAGGATTTGGGATTCTTGGGAAATGGCATAAAAAAAATAAAAATCAAGGGAGTTCAAAGACAGGAAGACAAATACAAAGAGGTGGGAAAGAGAGGTTAAGAGAAAAACAGAAGAAAATAAAGTGAATTGGGAGAGAAGAGAGACAAACTGAAACCAACATAAAACAAGGTATTTGAAAAAATGGTTACAACAGGCAACTATGTGTTCTGAGAATGCCATCGTTATCTTTTATAAGTTAAAATACATGGAAAGAGGAGATGTCACTTTTTTCTACATGCTGTTGCTGCTTCCTGATTTTGGCTACTGCTCTTCAGCCCCCTCTTTTTCCCATCTCTCCATTCTTTTTCCTCCAAAAGGAGAAAAACCCCACAAAATAACATTTCTTAACTCGTTATACACCACTGTTTCCTACACTTAGTATATCATTTTTTTTAATGCCTGCTGATGGTGCTGGTTTCTGAAAAGACTGATTTCTTAACTGGAATCAACACACCAAATGTAGATATATTTTTATGTATGCGTATATATATGCACATGTGTGTGTAAAATTTTTGTTCAAAGGTGATAAAGAGATATTTTGCCTTAGCTGTAAATACTTATGTACAGCATAAATTATTTCACTGGCCATTTTACAGTCATTATTTCATAACTACTAATCTAAGTGTATTTTAACCAGGCAAGTCTTGCCGTTGGGCAGACCGAGTCTGTAACAGCCGTAGATAAAACGGGTGGAATGTGGAAGCACAGTACACCAGGAGTGATTTCCAGAGACACTGCGCTGTGGGAAATTGCTGCTGCAACATCTTTCTAAAAGGGAGAGCACACACAACCCAGGCAGGGTTAGAGCTCTGCTTGGAGTAGGAAGGCAGAAGTCTTGCCTCCGAATACTTCCCATTTCCCGTGGCCAGGACAGAGGCAAGAACAAAAAACGTTTGTTCAAAAAACGTTTAGATGTGGCGCTTCAAGACATGGTTTAGTGGGCATGGTGGTGTTGGGTATACGGTTGGACTTGGTCTTTGAGGTCTCTTCTAACCATAATGATTCTATGATTCCAGCCTGAAGTGTGAAAACTGGATTATGCCCAAGCCCAGCAGAGAGACAAGGAGGAAGTACAGCGGGCTCTTGTGTGTCTGAGAACAAGATTTATCACACATGTCACTTTACAGGAGAGAAAGAATTCATTTGTTACCTTCTCTTCTGAGTCCCCTGGCTGGCAGGTAATAACTCCATCTCGTGAGCCCCCAGCAAATGTTGCTTTGCAGTTTGCAAGCCACTGTTTTCAGAGAGAAATTAAAAGAAGATACGAATAAGGCCTATAGTTTGATTTGAAGAAAGGTAAGCAGTATTTTAGTTTCACAGCACAGCATGTAAACAAAAATTTGCAGTCGTGCTTTTTATTCACACAGACTGTGATAATTTGCTTTGACTGTAATTTAAAAAGTGTAGTCTTGATTTCTATTAGTATTTCACTTGCATAGACCAAGAAAATGAATTAATTACTGAGTAGGAAAAAGGAAAGACCAGGAATATCAAAGACACCATTGTTCCTAAAAATAAGGGATACAATGGTTGATTTTTTAGGTCTGGTTTGTATGTTCAGGAAGAAACATTTAATGAATCCAGTATCTGAAACACGTTTCTCTACTGCATATTAGTTTAAAGAGATCTGAGTGTATCTGCAGTCTCCTGACACAGCGTAAGTATACACATGTACAAAACCAAGAACACAACATAATCCAGCATACCGAGAGCGTTGCTTCTTTCCTGTTGTTGTATGTGTCCAGATACTCCTGCAGTTCTAAAACACTGAACTTCAGCTTTTCAAGAAGGCCACAAGAAAGCAGCTGGAGAAATGATATCAAAAGGTCTAGTAAATGTCACTATAAAAGAATAAAAACTTTAGCAGAGTAGAAAGTATAGTAAAGATCTTGCAAAAGAATATTTAGATTTACAGATACTAATGCTGAAAAATATTGATGCAAAAATATACATAAATAGAATACTATACTGAAACTCAATAGCAAAAGTTGCAACTATGATAATGTGGAATTGAAATTGTGTTATGTGTTTAACAGCTTTGCAGAGGACTTCCCTGAAATAAAATACTGGACAAAGCTTAAGTAGTTGACCTCCACAGCCCTCTGATGCCGTAAGGCCCAGCTCTTCCACGGTCACAGCAGTGGGCCCAAGATGACACTTTGCAAGTTCCTACCTCAGTACTTCTGTGTGAGGCTGGTGGATAAACATGGGCCAGAAAGAAAACTATGGAAAGGGCCATCTCATTCATTCCTTAATACATATTTTTATCATCCAGCTCACACCACAGTAGACTCAAATGAAACCACTAAAGGTATTACCATCTTTCATGCTGAACTATGTAAAAAATAGCTTCTCCTTTTCCATTTGTGGAGCCAACTGGGTCTGCTAGGCACCTGTTTTATATTGGGTTTTGGCACATAGGCTCAACACATCGTAACTGTTCTCTGATTCTGTATTGCCCATCTGCCAGTACTTACCTAGTAAAATAATATGGAAAATGAATGGAAATACGGTTAAGAACAAGAGATAAAAATTAGAGATAGGAGGTGAGTACCTTTTTGATGTATCTGTTCAGGAGTTGCTCAAAAGTGAAACAGCCAGTAAAATAACACACTGCAACGCAGCACATGCCTTTTGAAAGGAATATACTCACTGTTTCTGCATCTACAAAAAGGGTGGGACATTCTGAACATGATGTTAACATCTGAGAAGACCTCACAAACTTGGAGCCTATTCCTCGCAGGTTGTCTCCCAAGTAACTAGCTGCATCGCAGGTTAGAAAGCAGAATCTTTTCTGAATATTCTGGAAAACAAAATATAGTTTATTACACTCTTTACTCATGTATAAGCTTCTTTCCTTTGTAGACAAGCGTCATGCTTTTTTTCTTCGCACAATACCATACGCAAAAAAGACCATCTCCCCACGGAGAACTGAACATCTGCTCAAGGATGCTGAATAATAGTTATTACGCTGGCGACAGTGTACAGCTGGGCAGCTGTGAAACTAATTACAGAATTCATAATAATCTACTACTAAAATACATTCTTTCTTGTAAAAATGATTCAGTCTTTATCAAACCTTTTACCCACAGGTAGCTTTTTTTTCTTGGTCGTACAGAGTTAACAGAGTTGATCGGTACATTACTTTTTCTGCCCATTCCGGGCATTGTTTTGTTAATATTCCATGTCAAGTGGCTAATCAGATAATATAATGGACATCCTAATGCCAAACAGCAGCATGGAAAAAGCAGAAAAAAGCTTTTGTTTTCCCCTGTGGGAAAAACCTTCTTACTAAAACTTGTCTGCTGCTTGGGAGGACTCCAGAAATACCGCATTGCATCCGGGAATTATTCTTCTCAGAAGATTTTTTTGGTGTTTTGAGTCCTAAACCAGTCTAGTCTTCCAGAAACATTCTAGTACTGATACTTCCTTTTCAGTCACTAATATATAAAGTGAGTAATAAATAAAAATAATATATTAGTCTTGCAGGAACTGAAATAATGATATTGATAAATACACAGCAGGTTTCACTGCCAAAATAGATCTCACTAAGCCCAACTGTTCAGCAAGTAGGAATAACATGAACATATTTTTTAAAAATAAAAGTATGCAATATTTTTATACGATTAATTCCACGTTACCATAGGCATTTCTCTGAGGAATGTAGGTTAGGACCTGTATTACCGTAAGCATGCCTCACTGGAGAGAAGGGCTTCCCAAATACCAGTCGGGATGACCGACATATCAATAATAGCCCGTTACTGCTCCTACACTGAAGCACTGAAGTTAAGTACTTAAAATCAGGCGAGCTGAATTCAGACTTTATTGATAATGGAAGCTGTTGGAATGAATGATTTTTTTCAAGAAGCTACATAAGACCTCACATTGTAGGTAGGGTACACGCGATCAATAATTTATAAAGTGGTTAAGGAGAAACTTCCTTGACAGGCCAATTTCATAATTGCTTACTGAACTGTCCGTCTGAACACAGTTAAGATCGGACAGACTGAGACTGGTATTACTATATGTTTCTACCATCTTACTTCAACACAGAAACAAAGCGCCATACATGTCACTCGGCACATGGTTCAGATCCTCTGCTGCACCGAGTCTGTAGTAGGGGCAAGGGACTCTTACTAATTACCACCAAACCAGGTAAATGATTATTTTTATGAGCAACTAGCGGAATCATCGGAATCATAAGGCTGCTTGGTGACAGATGGAGATTTACTACTATGATGTCTTCTGAAAAGAAAGATTCAATCTAAGACTTAGTGAAACTGTTGCTGATAACTCTTCTGGCAAAGGAGAGATCTAGATTTGATGCCATCCAACAGAAAAGAACTAGCTGAGAACGTAAAAGTGGAAGGAAATTTAGAAAGACAGATGATGGAACAGAATCCAAGAGATGTTGGTTGAAAGCGGCCTCTGGAGAACATCTGATCCAACCTTCAACTCAAAGAGGGACCATTGCCAACACTAGATCAGGTCAGCCATGGTTTTGTCTAGCTGAGTCTTGAGAGCTCCAAGGTCAGAGCTTCCTCAGGCTCTCCAGGTAACCTGTTTAGGTGCTGCAATGCCTTCCTGGGGAAGAGTAACTGAGTTTATGAATCTGAGGCAGTGAAGGAGACAGATTACAGAAATAATACAACCGAATTCAGAATTTGCAGGAAGGAGCCCATTAGAAATAACTTCATGGGCAAAGGAGACAATGAGAGGTAGCCATTCCCTTAGGGGAAAAAAAAAAGAGGGTAGAAGCACATTCTATGCCACTGAAAGATAGAAAATATATTAAGATACACATCTGGCTAAATTACAAATATTTCACTCAGGCAAATACTTATGCAAAAAAGAACAGAAAGTGAAACTGTGTTAAATTACTAACTCGGGTGCCAAAAATAGCATGGCAATGCAGGCACAATAATCAGAGAGGAAGATGCCAAATAAAGTAGTAAGAGAAAGAATGTCAAGAAGTAAACTAGAAATAACTAAGAGGAGGGCCAAGGAATCACAATGGAGAGAAATAGCTACTAACAGATGCTACTGAAAAGACTGATGTGTTTAATGCCTTCTTTTGCCTTATTGCTCCCAGAAAGGGCATCTGTGTACAGGTAACAATGAGATATCTATGAAAACTCAGGTGAGAACAGATCTTGCTAGTAAGGAATATTTTTAAGTCTTTGCAGATCAGGGAAATTCGCGCTATAATAGTTATAATACTGGCTAAAGAGGTCTAGGAGCCATAACAAATATCTTTAAGAAGTCAGAGTACACAGGGTGTTGTAAAAAACTTAAGGAAAGTGCTAATCTCAAAAAAAAACCCTAAGAGCAAAAGAATTAAACACAAAGTTCAGGAAATAGGGGAACAACTAAGAGATGAATAATAGGCAGTGCAGATATGGACAGAACAAATCATATCAAACTTTAATTTTCATGTAAGGCTAAAATTTTCTATTAGGAGGAGAAGCCATTAGTATGTTATGTATTAATTCATTTACTATCTCAGAAGTAAGGCAGAGAAGCCTGGTCTAGAGGTAACTAGGTGTGCAAAACCATATTCAGAAGTTAATTATCGGCAGCTCACTGTCCAATTGGAAAGATAAATTGAGTAAGATTCCACTGGGGACTGTCTCGGGCACTAACCAAGTCATTAACGAAAATACTGAATAATAGAATATGCAACATGCTTATTAAATGCATGGATGATTGAGCTGCAGGCGCTGCAGACTCCTTGGAAGCCAGGATTAGAATTCAGGCTGATCTTGATAAACTGGAGAAGTGGTGCAGGGAAAAGAAAGAAGGACAAGGTTGTACACCTAGCATGAAACAATCCACAGAGCACATTCAGGATGGAGAATAACCAAGGCGGCAAAATTTTGTAGAACAAGATCTGCATAATAGATTGGGTTACAAATGGAAAATAATTAACTGTATTCTGCTGTACAGTAGCTACCAGAGAGATTTTAAACAGGAATACCTTCTATAAAACAGGTAATCCTCTTATAGTCAGTGCTGGTAAGAACTTAGCCTGAAATACAGAACCTGCTCTTGCTTTTCAAGTAATACACAGACTAACTGAAGAGAGCTCATAGCAACAGTGAGAAGCTGAGAAAATGTGACTTATGGGGAAGGTTGAAAGAACTGAGGTTAAATAAGAGAAGTTAGGGGTAGGTGAAGTCGTGATAATGGTCTTCAAATACAAGCAGCAACTGCAGAGAAGGAGTACCGCTGTGTATAGAGCAAGAAGCCATGGGCGTAAAACACAGAAAGAGAAGTTTTCAAGCAATAAGGAGAGTTAAGCATTGGACTACATTGCCTAGGAACGTTGTGAAGTTCCACCTGAGCCTAAAGGTTACGAACAGTCTAGAGAAAAACACTAAAAAACATTTGACAGGAATGGAAGTTATAGTTGATCCTGTCCTGAGCAAGATAAGGAACATGAACAAAAACATTTGACAGGAATGGAAGTTATAGCTGATCCCGTCCTGAGCAAGATAAGGAACATGAAGTCTTCAAGTCCCTTCCAGCACACATCTACTCACGTATTTTAACGGTTCTAGTTCATTTTATGAAAATAACTTCCTCAGAGAATTTCAGTAATGGCTTTATTAAAAGCTGACCAGTCTACTGTTTTGGTTCAAGGAACCATATTCTTCCTTTACTGCTTTTATTTTCAGATATTCTTAAAAGCATCAGTCTACAGCTAAGAAGATAACAGTCTTGAACAGTGTTTCAAAGTATTAAAATGTGAAACAGCAAGAGACTGTACTTTGTCATCTATGTATAGTACTTCACTAAATATATTTATTTTGCAATTACATCAACTATCAGTTCTATAATAAGTTATCATCTCAGCTATGTCCTTCTGGGTGCAGATTACAGTGCCTGAAATCTTTCAAGCAAGGTCTGAATGCAGTATATACTTTATGAAATGGGATTACTGTGAATAATAATGCCAACAGCCAGCATATTATGAATCGGTATATGTCTGCATGTAGTCGCTGTGCTTTGTGTCAATGTAAATAACAAAAAAACATTCTCAGAACGTTTTCTTCTTAACCTCAGGTTTCCTCTTCTGGGAAGAGGACTTTTCGTAACAAAAGGCCTTGATTGTGGAAACTACTTGCTAGCTCTCAAATCTACTTGTCTTGGAACTGGCTGGTCTGCTGGAAGACATTTGACTTGATGGAATACAAAGAGGCAGCTGTAAAGATAATCCAGAGATCTCTGAGCTATGACTTGTTTACAGGAAAAGCACTTCAATAATTTCAGGAATTTTAAACAAGTTTAGCGTGTTGTGGGCAGACATCCAAGATACCATTAACTTGATGCAGACTGAAATGTAGGTGCCCTGGAAAATGCACTTCTTTCACTTCACCAAGTATTTAGTTGACAAGCTCCTCCAAACAAGGATTTTGTTTCACAGTTAAATATTTTGGCAGCACTTTGTGTTGCAAGCCTAGCAAATATTGGGCTTGTTTCTGAAACTTCCTGTTGGTGAGGGTCAAAAGTCTTTTAAGTTAGCAGATGAGTAGCTAAGTCTGATGGTGCAAACACAATACAATTCCAGACAAGATGAGATCTTCTGAAAAAATCTGGGAAAATAATACTCCTATGTTTGAACTCCAAAGAGGAGAACAAAGCTATTTTTATAAACTAAAAATATGGCTGTGACTCCAGCTAGAAAATTCTGGTTTGTTGATACTATTAACACCTTTTATTTATTTTTTTTTATTACCATTATTCAAATTTTGCTGTTACTAAAAATTTTTTTGAGAGCAGTATTGTATCTTTCTCCTCCAGTATCAACTGAAGAAGATGAGTAGGCTCTCTTCTGAACGTAGGGCAAGCACAACAGCCAATGTAGTGTGTGCATGCCAGGATTTGGAGTTAACAGGTACTTTACAGGTAATGATGTCTTGCATTACACAGTATTATTTATTTAGTTTTCAGAAGCGTGACACCAGTTCCTTTTCACCTCTTCAAAGAGAACAAAAAGGACAAATAACTCTCAGAGCACCCGAACAGGGCTATTAAGCTCTAGGACTGACATAAGGGCAGAAAAGCTGAAATACACATCATGAAGAAACACAGGCCTGATTTTCAAAACTGAACTGTTAGGCACTCAAGTCAGCACTGTTTTTTTCCTTCCAAATAGTTATTGATCAGTGTTTAAAAGAATGCATATAAGGCACCCCTATTTACAGTGTTTAAAGGAGGACACAGTCTGCAGCTAGAGAAGACATGCAATTAACTCCACTGGAGCACAGAAAAAACAGGATGGAGAAGAGATTCTTATTGTGTGATACTTCTTTCTCATAAGAGTAGTCTTAAAGATATGAAAAGATCTTGAGATTGTGTATTTATTAGTGGGGTACCCATTGCTAATAAAAAATTGTGTCCTCTGAGTTCATGGGTATTTAAACTCTGCACGAAGTTACCTGGCTGCTGTGTACGCTGCTGCAGCATGCTAAACATCCTGCAGCTGCCTCATATAAGGCAGAAGAAACAATTAAAAAAGGCTTTAAAACTCATTACAGGTAAAAATAGACAGTCATTCCTTAGAACAGCCTGTACATTTGACTTCTTTTTTTTCTTATCTTTTTGCAAGATTCTTATCTTTGCGAGCATACAGTTTTAGAAAGGAGAAATGTATTTCTAGTCTTCAGACTCAGTCTCTGGAATTTATGTTACGTGATGGCAGCTGGCTATTTCTATTCAGATGATTAGGTACACAATATTTAATAATGTTGACATTTCCATGGGCATGGTCAGATTTCAAGAGTTGGAGAGGAAAGAACAGATTAACAATAGTTTGAGATGAAAAGGCCGATTCCTGTCTCTTGCAGTTACGGTTCCAGGCTGTTTGTAAAGTACTGAAGAAAATACTCTTTAAAGCGGATCCGTATTTTATAATGTTATCTCCAAACCTGCAAGTATAAGATACATACTATTTTTATGACACAACTTGTCCTGGAAGACAGTTCTACACGAAAATCTAGTACGGCAATTCTGCAGCATGCAAAATTACAATGGTTATACACCTATACGTAGTAGTTCATTGCTGATACTGCTATCAAGAACCATCCTAATAGCCACACACAATCTAAACATTTTGATTTTGTATCTTAAGCTTATTTTCTCACCTTAAACAGGGAAGAGAACACATGAAATGTATAAACTGCACAGGAACCATCAGAGTCGCACATAAGCTGGTTGATATGACTACGCCAGGCTTCTTCTGCATCATCACATGCTGCTGGCTGAAATGCAGCAAGGATGGCAGAAAAAAATGGTGAGGGAGGAGGAGAAGCATTTCGATCAACATCTCCAAAACTAAAGGAGAAAAAAAAATAAACTGTGATGAAAGGAGAACACCAAGAAAGTGGCAGATAAAATATGCTATAACAGAGAAATATAATCACAGGACTGATTACAACATCTTTCTACAAATATTCATGAACTTTCAAATTATTTTTGAAGGTTGGCAAGATGTTGGCTACAATGAGAAAAACCTCCAAATCAGAATCCCTGTCTTCAGGCCATTATCATCTATCTTCCTCCATCCCACAATGCCTGAATGGTTTTATCGTACCATTGTTTGGAGGAAGAAGTCTGAAACTTCACACATAAAGTCCATGAAGAAAAACTCCTCTTCTAGGAAAACTTGGTTTTCATAACATATAGCTGAAGCACTGAAAAGAATCTCGGCGTGTACAGACATTATGTATACTGACCCGTTTGGTTTCCCCCCAATGTAATGGACTGGAGAAGATCCATCCTTTCTCCACACTGTTCTTAGGACAGAGCATTATTTTGGCACTCCATGGTCAGTGAAACAGGCTGACTACCATTTTTAAAGGGTGCTAAAGTATTTCATCTTGTGTATTATCCTTTGGGATGGAGAAATACTTCCTATGGCTCCCAAGAACAAGAACTACGATTCTGAAACACGTGGCACACAGACAAAGAGCGAGCTTCTTTATGTATCCTCTTCCTATGGCTCCCAAGAACAAGAACTACAACTCTGAAACACGTGGCACATGGACAAAGAGCGAGCTTCTTTATGTATCCCCTTTCCTTTCCTTTCCTTTCCTTTCCTTTTTCCTTTCCTTTTTCCTTTCCTTTTTCCTTTCCTTTTTCCTTTCCTTTTTCCTTTCCTTTCCTTTCCTTTCCTTTCCTTTCCTTTCCTTTCCTTTCCTTTCCTTTCCATAAATACCAGCTAATTGCAGTCTAACTCAGCATCCAAAATCTGAAACAGCTCCGTAAGACTTGGAAAAATCTTGATGCCTTGCTGCAGCATATACTGGGGTCCAGCCATGCTCACCAGCAGCCTCAAGAGTACACAGATGGGATTTTTCACATTTTCATAATACTGTGACTTCTTTATGACCCATAAGAAAGCAGAAGGATGAATACATGGCTGCTCTGCTGCACAGCTAACTAAACAGTATTTCCATTACTGAGAAATCTTTAAAAATATTTTTTTTCCTTTTGATTAAATGTATTACATATATAATGACTAAGTGCATAGATGTATGTAAAAATCGTATCCTGTTTTTTATGTGATATTTATGTAGGTAATTCAGGCATTGTCTTCTCACTGCTCTAAACTCATGAGAATTTTTTAACTCCTGTGACGAAAACAGCCATTCCATTAACTAACATCTTGTGACCACTTTGTTGTACGGTGTAAAAGAACTTGTATGAGTAAAAGCACACACAAGTACCTAGCAAGAGCAAATTGTTCCAGCCTGTCAACTTTTTCTTCAGTCTCTGTCATATCCAGACTAAGGCTATCACTGCATTCAAATGCTCCAGGGAGTTCATTTGTAGATCCTGAAAGGTCATCCTCATGGACTGCTGTATCGTGTTCTTCATGTACAGCTTCAACCTAGGGAAGTGAATGATGATGTCTTAGAAAACAGCAAATTAATAAGTTAATTCCACTGATAAATAGAAAGCATTTAATGAAAAACCCCACCTGACAACATGTTAAATTGCACAGATAGAAAGCCACAGATTATAAATGACATGAATCAAGTTACACTTCTTCAAAAATACTGTGTTTGCTTCACTTACTGTCTTGGATCAGTACTATTTTGAGGCAACTCTTCAATAATTTGTCTAGCAAAGAATTTCAGATTTCAATGCATTTGCCAACATAGCAGGGAAGTATTTTTCAGCAAAACCAGTTGGGTTCTTGTTACTGTCAGGCTGCCCGTGTCACTTATCACTTTATAGTGTCCAAGAGTGTATTAAAGCCTCTCAAAATATATTGAAAACAATCATTGTCTGGAAGACTATATGCATGTTTGTAATTCAGAATTATTTTTAGCATGTCATTTACATAATAACTTGCTTTCAGGAGGAATTCAAAGCATTCTACAGGCCATTAAAAGGATTATGCTTCTATCATTTCCTTCCTTTTTCATCGATTAGCACCTAAAGCTCTTGATTTCTTTTTGAAACTTTCCAATTGCTCTTGCATTTTTAGTCTGAACAAGTTTTGTTTCAGTTTTAATCTTCTGGCTTTTGCTTGCATCATCCATAGCATCCTGCAAAGCAGTTCCTGTAGGGATGACTGCAGTGGGTGAGCTCCAACTCTTTATCTTTTCTATTTGGGGTATCTCAGGTGTGTTCATGCACATATCCATATGTCCATGTGTTGGGAGCTGGTAAGGAGGGAAATTCGTGGCAAGTGGAATTAAAAGAGTGTCCCTCTGCAGGTTACCAGACCTGCTTGGATCCTACAGATAAATTCTGGGGATTTGCATTTCTAAAAATTAAACAAGACTTGTATCAGGAAGGACAGGGTCAGAAATTGAGTAGGAGAAAGTTTTTTTGGTTTGTTTTGTTTTCTAAGCGAAAGAGAGAGGAATATTCCCGAGTCCAGGGTGGATGAAATGAATCAGAGCACAAACCATCTTGAAAAGAGAAATGGAAACTGTATGGCTGGATTACCAGAATAGGAACCAGAGCGGCTGGCAAGAAGCATAAAGTTTCATGCTTCTTCAAGAAGCAGTTAGTACTAATGACCTTCAAATATGAAATACTAGCTTGAAAGAACCATTGGTTTGTTCACTGCCGAGACAGTGTTTGTATGAGGAAAACACATGTTGATGGGACAGGGCAAGGGAGGAAGAAAGGGGAAGCAAACACCTCCCACTCACTGGAGTCCAATACGATGGCCAAAAAGCAAAATAAAAAAGTGGACTCTGAATATTCATGCAGAATTGGAGTACACTTCCAGAAACTGCTGAGTTTAGATAACTTGAAAAATATATAAAATAGCATAATCTGAATCTTTGTATCCCTCATAGCATTACCCATCACTGCCTTCTAATCCCTTATAAATACTATCTTAATTATTGTGATCACTTTCTTTAACAGAAAATGAGTTTACCTAATTTAATGCCATTAACAATAACACCTGGATTTTGGCACTGAAACATTTGAGAACAGGCATACTTAATCAGTCTGTTGCTCTCATTCACTGCATCTTTTTAAAAGCTGAGGTGGTACTTTTGGTTTTGCTTATGATGCAACAACTAAACAATTCTGTACAGCACTAAAGAAGTAACAAAAATTTTCGTCTGCATTGCTGACATACCATCAACTCTCTGAAAATAAGAATTCAGAGGAAAAGAGAAACAGGAAAGAGCTCAGATTTTGTGTTATCAAATTAAGTAAAAATTATTTAGGTGCAAGTTTCAAGTTTTCTGACTAAAAATTGGATGACTTCTTCTTTAAAATACTTACAAACCTAGGCATTTTAACTTTGTTTATACTGACTCCAATTTGTTTTAGGTAAAAATACAGAAGTGTGCATACTAGAAGAAAATCTCTTTGAGGCAAAAAACCCTACGAAGGCATTCTGTGTAAAGCTTATCAATTCAAACATCTTTGTAACACTGGCAAATCCCTGTCAACTTGGGTTATGTATTTCACCAATACCAAACCTGTATCAGGACTGGCTGAATTTGCCTGTCAATCCCGTAAGAAACTGCTGTGAAACTTCTTCACTGACTTACTTTTTCCAAAGCTTTTCATTTTTGATGAACACTGGCGCATGGGTATTGGGACATTAAAGAAATTTTCCCAGTAAAGATTCTAAAACCCCAGGCATGTATGAAACTCGTGGCCTGTGATTTGCAATTCTTAATGTACATACCCATAGCTACTGCAGCTGGCTGCCCGAGATGAGCTGCAGTCCCCACCTGCAAACGTATCTGTTCTGACTGCAGCTGCCTGAAATGAACTTCTGCCAACTTCTGCTGGTTATGGTTGTTGCGTGGTAACTTGTCTACCAACAGTTGTTTTGACAAATGATAATGAGTTTAACTTTTCCACAACCATTATTTTGAGAGGTTCCCCCCTTTCTATCCTTACCCACATTTCCCTCCTCCTGTCCTTTCTTCCCCCTGGGGAGGTTTCTGACACAAACCATTTGTTCAACATTCAGCACAATTCCAACCTCCTTTTATATGCCCTCTTCACTACAAGTTTCCATTACTTCTGTTACATGCTGTGCTAGCAGTACTGCATCAATTTTTTGTGTGACTGCATTTGGAGGGGACCAAGGGCAAGAACTGGCACGAAAGCCGATGATTACACAAGACATACTCTTCCTCTGCTCCATCCTCTTACACTGCTCTTTCTGCAGAAGTCACCCAAGTCAGACGTGACAGAGAAAGCTTTACTGGTAAGGCAACAGTGTCATAAAGCCACTACCCTCCCTGCCCCCCCGCCCCAGATTATATTTCTGGAGAGACACTGAGAGGAGTAGGTTCACCTGATCTCCCACAAACAAGTATTATCAAACAGAAAATTAAAGAAACCGTCCCCACATTGATAATCATTTACCAACCTTACTCTATGTTCATCTTCTGATACAATTGTCTGAAATAAACTGTGCTGAACATGGTTGTTGTACACTTGCAAATCCTGCCTCCTCACCCCCCCAAGATGGCTTAATATTGTGGTCATGAATTTAAAATTTCTGAGTGTCTGCCAAAAGGCAAGAACTGAATCCAGTGCACACAACCGTACAATAGGTTCCCACACACAAAAAAATCTCAGAGAATACAAGCGTACACCCACCCCTCGAGTTGGCATATCGTTCTTTTAAATCAGCACGAAGAACAAAAGAATATTCCCCTAGGGTTGTAACTTGTAGCCAGTTCATGAATTTGTCTTCCAATGAGCTTGGAGTATCTTGGAGCATACGTAGTGCAATATACTTAAGAAACAATAAATAAAATCTTTTAATGAAGACAGTATAAGTAGAAAGGAAAGGGTATGAATGTGCAGGAGGATATGAATGTATTGTACTATGTCACTACCTACAGGAACTCAGAGTGTACTTGTGTTCACAGATCAAACCCTTCATGAAAGCGTAAGCAAAATAATCTTGCAAAAGTGTTTTGTAAAATACAGTCCAGTTGCAAAAGAAAGTAAAAACGTGTTCACCTTCGATCTTTCAGACACTTGGAGATTATTCATATCAGGCAAAGACACATCAAAGCTGGTCGTTCCTATATTAAAATGATGAGGGTCTGCTGAGGTCGTGTCACATGATGTAGAAAGTGAGTCAATATGATTTGCATCCTCTGAAAGAGTTATAATCTATTTAAAAGACGACAAAACCACAAAAGAACTGAGTATACAGCTCCCCTACCACACGCTGCTTCTATGAACATGCAAAGCGGACATTGTCTTAAAGGGCAGTGATGGTGGCTCTCTTAGTTTGTACAGGCAGATCCATTATAACCTTCTCAATGTTTCTGTCATAAAAATTGTACGCAAACATCCCAGAAGTGAACAATAAAAACCTGACACAGTTTACCAATCTGCCGGCTTGTCCTATTTCTTTAAGTATTAGATACATCAGAAAGACTTACTGCTGGCCAATTGTGCAAAATTGTCACATGGTAACTTTTGGAAAAAAGGGCAAATAATCAGATCTGATGTCTCCTGTGTTTTGAACTCTGCATTAAAATTCCTGTTTACATTTACAAATAAGGGAAAATGAAGCAGCGACAAATCACTGCATTGAGTGCCACCCCCCACTTTCAGCTGATCAGACTGCACCTGGGCCAGAGGAAACTAAAAACTCCCAGCTTATTTAAAAACATACCCCTATTTTTTTTCTTATATTGCAAGTTTGCAACTTACTAGGTCTGAGTTCTCCAAGATTTGGCTGGTGGTCAGGTCCTCCTCCTCCGATGACTCATCCGAGTCCTCCTGGTTCATTTTGTTCAGGCTGGGCGTGCTCCCCGAGAGCTGGCTCTCTTCCAGCAGCTGCATGTCACACTTGTCCAAGCTATCCAGGGACCGTCGGCGTACTCCCCAGTTGAAGTTGTCCATGCTCTCACCCTGAAATCAGATATAGGGTCGGCTTCCTTGATTTGAAACTCAGCATACGCAACCCGCTAACCATTAGATCAAAGTTAGCTCAAGAAAGATTTTTATGTAAAAGTAGAATACAAACTTGATCGAAGGATTATTTTGTTTGTTCACCTGGAGGTAAGAGCAGAAGCATGGAAATGACAGTTACATGAAGACTCAGTCTTTTCGGTATTAGATGTTTTTCATGCATTTGCTGCTGCTTCAGGAATTTGTTTTTGTAAGCGCACATATACACACACCTCAATACCAGCAAAGCAATGACAGGCAAAAGCAAAGTTTGGAAGCAATTTTGAAGGATTTTCCCATGATGTTTAAAAGTATTAGGAGCACAGTTCATAACAATGGTTCAGTTGTGAAACATATGTTAAAGATTTTAGATTCTTTGCATTATATACATAACCATAATGATGAGTAGATTTGAATGAGCGCTTCATTTACACACAAAATGCAATAGCTAAAGCAGCACACCTTTTAAAACTTTCATTCTAGGCCCATAGTGCTTATTTTTGCAACTTGAATTTATTTGAATTATTTGCAACTATACTGTGAGAATAACCTGATTAGCATTGCCTGAGATTTCATGTTTTAAAAAGGCCACGGTCAAATGGACCAAACATTTTATATTGACTTTCAGTTCTGATCCCACACGCAGTTACATAAAGCCGAGTGCATTAAGCAAATTGCATAACTCTTTGTTAGGCTGGTGAACAAAGATCACTTGATTCCTTTCATTTATAAAAATGACAATTAGTTTTTCACCATTTTTCCATTTTTTTTTTTACTCTGTGTATTTTCCAGCGGACTGTATCCCTTTTCCCTAATTGCGCTAATTCTCTTGCATCCTTCTTGAAGTCTAGCCAGGCTCCTCTCCGGCAAATGCAGGAGCACATCCACAACCGCCCTCGTCAGCATGAAGGGTCTACCCAGAAGTATCCACTTGCAGTTTTGGGTGCTTTATCTAGGTGAAAGCCCTCAACCTTACATCCATATGGGAAGGAAATTGATAAAGAAAAATGTTTCTTGTTAAGGTTCAGGGCTGGCTGTTTAAAACAAGACTCTGTAAGATGCAACACTTCAACAAGCAAATGAACTGCTGAAAATTCAAGTTGACAGTGATCTTTTAAATATAAATTTTACAAAAATATCGTTCTGCCTAAAAAAAAATAAATATTGTTATCGAATCATTGATCATGAGTATCTCCTGGGCTTATGCAGATTAAAATGATGTGCAATCATAGAGAAAGAGGTCTCAGTTCAGTGAGGTCCCTTAAGCAGATTTGTAATTTTAAAAACTTGAGTAATGCCCATTCAGGACTACTCAGACATTTACTGAATGGGGACCAAACTGCATAAAGTGCAATTAATTCAGTTGCAATCTTCCCTCCTTAACAATTGACAAACTTGCCCAAACAGTTCATATTCTGCATCATTGCCCTTTAATGCAATGGGCTCTGGAATACGGTTAGAAAGAGGGAAAGTTCAGTTTTATGACAATAAGCTCACTCTTCATGAATCAATATGAGGAAAAAAGATAAAAATATTTCTGAGGAAAAAGACAATCCAGACATGCAAGAACTGTAACTCACAAGAACCTTTAGAACTAAGGAATGCGCTATATTCAAGAGCAAACGACATGAAATTGTTATGAAGCCCGACACGTTATTGGAAGAACCCTGTGTTTTCCTCCTGGGCCTGGGATCATACGATAGTTTTGTGTGGGAAGAGAACAAAACCCATCTAAGATTTAAGAAACTGGGTCTCTCTAAATCATAAAAATGACTGTTCAGTTCCCAGCTATTTATTTTAACAATTTATTCGGTCCACCCTCCCCCACAAAGGCTGGAGGACACATGCAGCCACGAGACATCCTCCACAAACACACCAGTTGCTGAACTAAGAAATGACAAAATGACATAAATCAGCAAGCAAGCAAAGATGATTGCCATCACACCCAGATCGTCGTGATGCCTAGTACGGCTATCCGTAAATTTTGCAGCCCATGTCTATGGCAGTATATCTTGTTGCAGTTTTATTCTGCAATGTCTTAAAGAAGGAAGCCAGCACAAAGAAGAAAAATGCAAAGGGACACTTCCAGGGCATGCAGTTAGAAGTGGGAGTGAATTAAAAGTGAGGGAAAAGGGTAAGAGAGATGAAACACAAGAAGTTAGCGTAAGCTTGCTACAGGGGCACCCAGAGTCATACTGAATTTAAACAAGAGGTCAACAAACGTCTACGAAGATGGAGTCGTTGGTTTTATAGTCTGTTAAGCAACCTTTCTTTCACAGTTAACAAGAAGGAGGGAAGATGTATTTGAGAGGCTGTTCATTTTTATCTACAGCGGGGGGCAAAGCTATCTCCTAGCTGAAAAGCTACCAGTAACAAACATCAATTCAAAAGAAAACAGTCACGTATTACAAAAGTGTCTGGCCAGCAGTGAGCAGGTACCACGCAGAACTTCCCACAATCACCACGTGCCCTTGCAGCCACTTTAAACATCACCACAACCCAGGGGAAAGGGCAATAAAAAAGGGAAGTAACCCTACGGGGGGAGAGCAGCATAGCTCCTCCATACAGCCCGTAAGAATCACGCAAAACTTCTTTCACACAAGTTTTTATCCTTACTGTATTGGCAAAGCATGCAAAATTGATGGAGTCGCACAACTGTTGCAGGGTATAGGCAAAAGGGTGGAGGAACTGCGTAGTAAGGCACTGTTTCCGTAGGGTTGTATCTTTGAGAGCACAGGCATTTTGAGACAAAGATTTCTTGGGGGTTGTATTTGCATAATAACTGATTTACAAACTATCAGAAACAAATACGCAAAATACTGTTGTTGCTGATTTTTGTATCATTTGTACAACTCACTACAATTAATTCTCTATCATTTCAGTTCTCTCTATACATCGATAAACTGCCAGTTTAGGTCCCAAACTGGCAACCACTGATAATGCCTTTTCTGTTTTTTTCACAGGGTAAATGAGTCCAGCAAAGCTGGTAGGAGTATACAGCTGAATTAAATTAAGCTGTATGAATTAATTAATTTATTCAATTAAATTCAGGCTGGTAGGCAATGATGTAAACTTTCTGAAGAGGTCTCGGGTATCAGCTTTAGCAAGATGCTAACAGGAGCCAATATACCACAACTGAAAAGCTGGAAATGATACATAATTTGTCCATGGAAATAAATGGCCCAAACTGTACTATATGATAAACAATGCAGTTCTTCTTTTGTTTCTACGTATTATTTATGCACAAAGATACTAAAAGGAGAAATGGCTCAATTTGAAAAAATGCTGATATTAGAATTAAGATTTTTAAAATTTGTGAAGACTCTTGAACGTGTTAAAAGCAAACCTAAAATGAAGCAGAATTTCTGAAAAAGACCTCAAGAATATTTCCAATACAAGACAAAAAATGAAGCACCTGTCAGAAGTGCAAGCACACGCACACCCACCCACCTACGCACACGCTGAAGAGGGGGAAGGCAACAACAAAACTATGATGTTATTCTATAATACAAATTTGCAAGAAGGCATAACATATGCTGACACATCTGAGTTCAAGTAGCATTCTTACCTGAAGTTCCTGGGTAGCAGATATAACAGATAGAAAAACAAATAGAAAGAATCTATGTAAAATTACTGTATCAAAGACACCATAGACAAACATTTGCCTACAATTGTAACTAATATTATCACAGAAACTTCAACTCTTCAGCCTGTCTTTTAAGTTTGAAAATAACCATTACTTGCTTTCACATCTTTATGAAATTTCAAACAAATACATCTTGTGATCTGCGGATGATACAAGCATCACTGACCTGTTCAAATCACGTTTTTTTGGAAAGACTGTTTGTGCTCTTGCTAGCTTAAGTTTGCTAACAGTGTTTTAGTCATGTTTCTGAATATTTCAAATTCAGACCTGATGTAAATGATACAGTTTCAACTCAGTCTTTAGAGAAGTAGCATCTCACACCAGGTTTGAATTTGAATTTGGCTAGAGCATCTATTTCTTTAAAACAGTAGTGAGTCAGTCTGGACTAAACCTCGGAATGCAAGGTCTCAGATCCATGGCAATTTAAATACTGTAGTATGTAAAAGACTACATTTTTCATTTTACTTCACATAAAACTAGAGAATCTTAGTATCTGTTCCAGGACCAACTTAAGGCAACTAGTATATTGATTAATTTAGACCTCAGTCTTGAAGTTAGCCACACATAAAAACCAAATCTTTTCAGGGTCACAGTCCATGAAGGTAAACTCATTTTGATAGGAATTGTTCTGCACAATTATATATAATTTGTATATGGTTTTGACTGGTGAAGAGAAAGAAGAAATTCCTGAATTTCACTGGACAAAAAATTATCATGTGATACTTAATCAATATTGCAGTCCCAAGTCCTTGTAATATCTTGAAATCATTTAAGACACAGAAATTATCGCAGCTGGTATACTTTTTGACAAACCACTGGGCATTGATGTTTTATCATTTATCATAATTTGGAACATTAAAGCTCCTTCATAAGATTTGGCTAATGTATTTTCAATCATTGATGCCAACAGCTTGTTTGTTTGATGTTTGGTTTTGTTTGTTTGTTTTAGCAAAGTCATGGGCAGTTCTGAGCCAAAATTACTATACTTTGATACAGAGATTCCTGACTTGGAAAATAAGGACTCTGTGACATCTCTTTCCATTCCTTCATCCTTTATATTCATTGTAAAAAAAATTAAAATTCAGATGTACATGAGTTCACACCTGAGGGGTCTGTTTACCTTAAAATTATTTTACTACTGTAATTCAACTAGGAAGAAAAGTGATTATTTCTTCTTGTACTCATGTTCTTTTCAGGGCTAAGAGCGATCCCTGACAGAATTCATGTTAAAATCACGTCCAGATTATGACAAGACAATTTATTAAACTGTTAGGTTTGCTGAACATCTGCACCTTAAGTGCTTCAAAAGAGCTAACAATTTCTGAACTTTTAAATAGCAACAAAACTGTTAGACTTGTTTGGCAATGGATAACCATTTTTGGCCTTTCCCACCCAAATAGAAAGAAACACTCCAAGTTTGATATAAGCAAAGTTAAAGGGTGTAGCCCCCCAAAATTCAGCAGTTCTTCAACTTTTTCCCTTCAGCAGTTTCAGCTCAAGGTGAGCTGACAGGCTTCGCTTGTCAAGACTTGATCTGGGGCCTCAGGGTTCTGTTTAGCTCCTGCACGAAATGATGAAATCACGGACACCTAAGCAGAGTGGAAGGTACATCTCTCTAAGCGTTAGTGATTTCATCAGCAGTTGCAGGAGTAACAACAGCCCGAAGGCCTGAATTCATGTTTTGGAGGGTTACTGATGAACCAACAGATTTGGAACAATTTCATTTTCTGGGTTTTTAATCAGCAAATATATTTTTCTTAACAATTTAGACCTTTAAAAATTGCATGTAAAATAAATTCCCTTAAAAGCAAATTGACTGAAAAGGTACTAGAACCGAGGCTTTATCTTCCAGTAACAGTTTTGCAGTGTTTCCTAAAGCAGATTCAGAAAGGAAGGGTGTGGTAGCCTCTTACTGTTATGCTACTGAAATAAACACTAAGTGAGCATTATAAATAATCTGAACTCAAAACTAAGTTTATAGTTATACAGTTAAGAAGAGTATAGTGTTTAGTAGAAAGAAAATCAAACTATTTTATTTAAAAAGCTGTTTCAGAGAAAATATACTGTACCTCCCCGTCTTCCAGCTCAACATCTAGGAAATCAAAGTCCCTAAAGACTCTGAATTGTTGTTCACTGTTTGAATCATCCATGTTCTCCTGCTCCCTTGTTCCGTCTTCTGAAGACACCAAGCTTGTTTGGTGCTCAATCAGGTCCAAATCACCACAGGAAGAAAAAATTACCTACAATTCAAAGGATTTCTCTTGTAACAAACTGTTCCCTCCGGTTGTTTCTTCCTAAAAGCTGTAATTGGTTATTCAGAAGACTGTATTTCCAGTACACACCTAATTCCTTCACTGAGTATTTTTAGAACACTCTTTATTATTTATGTTGGACAGGTGCCTTCAGATTAAACTTGTACAAAGAAACAACTTCATACTGCAGGAACACGTCCAAGAATATTACAGCTACCTCCTAATGGCTGCAGATTGATGTTGCCTGGATGTTTGTATACATTTATAGGAACAAAATTCAGAGAACTTAGCAAAGAAAATACTGTCATGTATACATTTATAGGAACAAAATTCAGAGAGCTTAGCAAAGAAAATACTGTCAAGGGGGATGAGATAGAAAATTCACTAAAAAAATCTCTATGTAAAAATTATGTTCAACAATATGTCAAGATGAGAAGACAAAACAAGATATAATTTTTCCTTTCCTACTAAAAATAATTATATCCGCAATTTAGTTGTGAAAATTAAACAGTCCCTGTCTTGCAGAAATGAAGGACCTGTTCACCATAATACAAATGACATACGACATCTTCAAAAACATTCAGAAATTTTCCTTTTTCTGTAGAAAATATTTAATAACCATTTTAAGAGCTTCCTACACTGGGTCATCTATTGCCCATTTCCTGGCACCAGCTAATATTAATCTTTAAAGAGTAACATCAGAACTACTATCTAATGGAAAAATCAGACACCACCACCACCCCCAGTTTTATTTCTGTAATTTAATCCTTTACTTTATAAAGGCTCGCTCTAGATTGGTAATACCGGAGGTCGTTACTCTCTACCCACTGAGCCAGCGTAAGTGAAACCTATGGCATCGCAGATCTCTCACAGCAAAACCGTATGTAGCTCTGTAAGTAAATCGTCTTTAAGTGAGAGGGCCATTCCCTCACTGCTCTATATGCTGAGAAATGCAGTGTGGGCCACTACAAATGACAATGACAGTAACGTGACATGAAACTACACAAATCAGGTCAGCAACTCCGGGAAACAAAGTTCTTCACTTTTACAGTTTAGGACACAACGAAACAAAGAAATGGTCAACACAAGGCTACTTACTGAAGGGTTTTTACTCAGCCCGACTTCCTGACCACAAAGAGAAAGGACATGCACCAGCTTCTCCTTTGTCCTTTTCTAGAAAACAAGATGTTTCTCAAGTGAGCATTTTTTTAACCACTCATTCTCCCGGTGGCTAAGAAACACACATTAACAATTTTTAATTAGGAGGAATCAACCAAAGAATTAGTCATTAAGTGCTCAAAGGGTTGCTTTCAGAGCAGATATGCATATAAGGCAATGTACAAATAGGTGTTAAAGATTTTGGAGTTTATTATTATTAAATTAGCCTATTAATTCTATTGAGCATAACAGGGAAACTTTGGATCGTGTGCATTACTTCAAAAGGTCAGTTCAGAAGCTTAAAATTAAGCACATGCATAACTATCTTTTGCAGAATTGGGCCTGAGTCACTGCTATATAATCTGCTGCATTAAAAAAAAAAGAGCAATAAATAAATTTATTCTACATGGTTTTATTTTAACTGGCAGATAATCAAAATCAATAAGGTAATCAAACATCACTTTTAGTAAATTGTTCCAAGGAATTCTCTTTACCTGATTTCCCAAGAAAACAACACTTAGAAAGTTGCACATGCTGTCTACCTGCTCTGCTTGCTAATATCTGAACTCACCTGTCATTCTTAGCTAAATCTGACCTAGACTTAGAGGTCTTAAAGAGATGCATTTCCTGTAGGTTGAACGAAAAAACACCGGCAGGGTAGAAGACAGACATAACTCCGTCCATTCCTGGCTCCAAGCAAGACCTTCAGCACACTGCCACTGCCCCAGCCAGCCAGGGCACAAGCGTTTAAGAAGCTAAACATGCGTTAACTCAGCTGCTCCGAGTATAACTCGTTAATGAACAGTGGGCTACTTAAAAGGACATTACCTGAGAGTACTGGGGTCTCTTCCAGCTCACAGGGACAAGGACATTGGAGTTAGATCCTGATGAGGTTGAAGAAGTGCTTCGGGTGACAGCCATTGCCCTGGGTTTACCATCTCGTCCAGAAGAACTTTGTAGCTCATCATACCGTCTCCCAATAACTGGAGTCTTAAATAGAGAATAATTATTCACTAGTACTATGCTCCAGGATGAACTTATAAGGGGCCATATTGCCTCAGTTGCAGGAAAAGATTACTCTGAAGATCATATGCGGGGGTAAAATAAGGAGTGCACCAAATTTCACGTCACTTGGTATGTATGTCATCTTCCACTGTGAACGTCTGAGTAACAATTGCCATACTTGGTAGCCAGTGCTCATGTTCGTGAATAGCTAATACTCAAAGCAACGGTCAAACTACTTTCTAACATAAGAAGCAGCAAAAACCCCAGAAAGCTCGTAAAATTTATTTCAAATCTACATTTCTTGCACATGTTTTTTAATGGGTTTTTCCTAAGAGTGCTGAACACTCTGGCCCTGTTCCAACAAACATTAAAATACTTTCTTGGATTGACAATAGGATGCTAAGCATTTTCTAGAACTGTACCTACATGAAACAGCAAGAAGAAACTCTTTATACAAATAGTACAAGATGCCTATTTATGTTCATATTTCCTTTTAACCTCAAAGTCTCACTATTATCTACATGAAATAGTCTATAACGCTGCAAATAGTCCTGCAGATTCACCACTATAAATACCGTGAGTTGCCCATTAAAGTCAAGAGGACCATTCAGTTCGATAAAGGTGTACAGGGTTTGCAGGATAAAGACTGCTCTGAAAGAGTTCAGTCAGAAGACAGGCAGCTCTCCCTTAAAGGACATACTCTGTGTTTAACAGTTACAGAGAACATTGGTATCCAAGTATAAAATGCTCGGAGGGGGATTTTATACGTAGAGTATACTTATATATTACAGCTGGCATAACTACAACACAGCTTTTCCACCAGATAATTTTGAACACAACTTGTAGTTCCTTCACAAAAAAAAATATAGTAAAAATCCAGAAAGAGCCCTCCACCATGGGTCATTAAACATGTCACTGTGAAATGAAAGGAATTTAAGAGACTTTCAGGTTGGTAATTTTCCTTTCTTTCCTATTTTTTCAGCTTTCTTAAGGAGCTGCAACACATGTTTTAGGATTATCAAATAACAGAATTAATGTGTTAAGTAGCAGAATTAAAAATAGTACCTCTGAAATATCAAAATGAAACTCTAAAGTCTTCCCTGGTAGCTCCTTGGAGGCACTGTTCCACACTCGATGTATTTCCATTTTTGAAAGATCGCTGTGTTGATAGGATGGTAAAACTAAACTGGCAGAACGAGAAACTACCAACTTCAGGATATTCAAGGCTTCTCTCCAGTGAATGCTCTAGAAATAGGTGTAATTAATCAGCAAACAGAAAAAAAGATTCACACACATTCAAGATTATTTACATTTCAGAGTCATAGTTTTTGCCACATAATAAAAACATGGAATTGGACTATTACTATTCTTTCTCTCTCTTGGCCAGTGACAGGTACGTACTTGCAGAATAATTTCAAGCCAGACTTGCCTAAGGTGTCATTGTTAGGGACCTGGCCTGCAACCTGGGAGGCTTGAGTGCAAGGCCAACTTGGCAAAGGATTTAAAATCTCCTACCTGAACGCCTTAATCGGTACGAATAAATGCAAGGGCCATTGCAGAATCCCCATGTAACAGAAAAGCTGACTTGACACAGGCTCTTTACAGCTGTGAATTCCTAGTAGAAATAGTATTTTTCACTTGCCAAGAACTAGGTGCTGAATTCTCTGAAGGGAAGTGCTTATACCACATCTCCCTCACGCTAATAATTATAAAGAGTGGTCAGTTAGGCTCTGCCTGGTATTAAGCCTGATCTCGATGTAGTCTAGCTGCAGCCTAACCCTTCCCACACAGTGAACCCACAGCCGGGCATGTTATCTAGGGACGCGCAGTCTATGAGGCACCAGGGTGTTTATAAACTAGATACCGCACTGGACAGTCGCAGTCCTCCCTGCTAATCAAGGCTTAAATTCTTATAAAGAAAATCAGCTTATGATAGTAAATACTGCTAAGTTCCTATGTTAATATAAAGAAGAGATGGTATTTACCTGTACATATTTTTCAATGGTTTTTAACACTTCCATGTTAAATTGTTTCACAGGAATAGCTGACAGATCCATATAACTAAGAAGACTGTAGATCATCTGTAAGAGGGACTGTTGCATACTAGGAAGGCCCTTTTCTAGTAGCTGTTAAAAAAAAAGTGAAAGTAACTAAAATTTGAGACATTTATTTGTTATGGAAAAAGCTACTGTTTTCCTGAATACCATTTGTACTGTTAATCTCTCTTCACTCACTGATTTTGCAATGCCATTTTACAACCATTTTACAAGTGATGATGACACAAGTGTGAAGTAGAAAAAAGCTTTAAGTTGGGAGCCAAACGCTAGCCTGTTTTGATAACGAAACATAACATTTTATATATGCCTGCCCTAACACATTCAGCAGTTGAGTAAACTGGTAGGTAAAATTTACACCGTGATTGGGGAAGCACATCCACTAAAAGCAGTAGAGGATCTTTTTATGTCTACCTTTGCTGAAAGTCAATGAGAAAAAAGAAAAAATGCTGAAGAAACAAAACTACTACTATTCAGACATCAATATATATTTATCCAAATATACTTCACTGCCAGTGCTCACTGGTGGTAACTGCCAAGGAAACATTTTCTGTTAAGGAGGAGATGGAGTCCCTGGGCTCTCTTCCTGTAGGGCCTAATACAAAGAAGGGCTTGATCTAAATCCCAGAATTTTGGAACACCTGAGTGTAGATCCCGGAATACCACAATGAACCTTGGAAATACAACTGTGCTCATATGTATAGAGGACAGTAATTCAAGAGGTGTACAGACAGCCATGCTATGTTTGCACATGTGTGTGAAATATCTCAGCTGCGAATTTCCTGAAAGGTAGCACATTCTTTCCTTGGTGACAGGTACTGTCCCATCCCACAAATTTCGGAGGCAATCAAATGTTATTGCTGGAGGTTACCAGAGGCTCAAGACTAGACTAGTCTTGACAAGTCAAGACTAGTCCTTCTGTTCAGGCCGACAGAAAAGTGCTTCCAACATTGGTTACTAGAGATACTAGGATCTACAAAACAATTACTTATAAAAACTCTGCGCTGCCTCAGAGAAAAATTTCAACTGTTATCTAAGTGGAGTTGTGTAATGTATTAGATGCCCTCGCTGGCCTGAATGACAAGGCTTCTCTTTTTATTGAATGAGAAAGCTTCATGCCAGGCAAAATGAAATGATCAGGTAGGACACACATCTATCTCATCCCGCTAAATATCTTCTGATTTCTTTCATCAGTAAAAGTGAGTAGTAATTAGTGATTCATAAAAGCAAATAGGCAAATTCCATTAACAGCCCAATAGATGGAACTCACTACGCTTTATCTATTCCTTTACAAAAAGACAGCAAGAATTTTTAAATTAAAAGGTACTACATGATAACCTGCTTCAAGCCATGGATATCTTTACTGAGAGATAAAATGTCCTTAGTAATTCTTCTTCCAAACAGGATTATAGACTTTTTCTTGCCTTCCATTAGGATCTTGCAATAGAAACTTTGATTCCTTCCTTGTAAATAGTTTATATGACCCAGCACACCAGCCGGTATACCAACTCAGTGTAGGAACGCAGGATTAGAAGAAACTATCTGGATGAGACAATGAAATATTTTTGTCCTCTGAGAGAGGCTAATGCATCAGACAAGCACTTTTGTGACAGGAAAAGGAATTCTTGGGAAATAATGGGAATTTTGTCTCTATTGCTGGTTAGAAAGCTGTTCTAGGAACTTTATCTCTGAAAGCTTCTGATTTCCATTCCCGTTTGTATAGATTTGTTGTCAACAGAATCCTTTGACTTAAACAGCTCTTGGCCCTTAAACTCTATAAACATTTGTGGACTGTGCCAGTTTTCACTTGTTTGCATAAGTATATGTGGTGGTTGATAGTCCAAGTGTGTACTTAAATACATCATGAATTTGTAACAAGAAAGAG
>NW_009637247.1:13436-80451 GCF_000690535.1 Cariama cristata | reverse complement strand
AGAACAGCAACTTTAAAATGCATTTAGCACAATAGGAATTCTTTTGCTGCCAGAAGTAACAAAAATAGGAGCAAGATGGAGTTCTGGTAACACATCATTTGGATCAGTGAGTTCCAGAAAAAAGAGTTTTCACTGTATTTGTAAGAAGAAATCATAACAGGTTTGGTTTTGGGGTTTTTTTGTTTGTGGTTTTTTTTTTTTTGACTCTGATCCATATGAACTGTTTTGAAGAATTGTGGATTCCTCTCTTGTTATTGTGCAGTAACTATCCAGGTCTTATCTGGGTTTAGGCATCCACGCTCCGTTAGCAACAGTTGTCCCCTTCCTGAAGCAGCAACTAAGCTAGGCCTAGGAGAGCAGAGCCTGCTCCTTCAAGGGCTGCCTGGGCTGGCTGCTCCTGGTTGATGCGGTGGCTGGGATGCTACCGCAGGAGACAGCTTTGGCCCCTCTGAATCTGGCAGCAGGTGAGAAGAGATCCTCACCTCTTGGGCTATGTTGGTCAGTCGAACGTTTTCTGTGTCCACTGAGGAAACAAAGAAGGCATTTCACAAGCCATGTCTGATAGATAAGCCATTAGTGGGATAATGCCTGATCTAAGACGTGCTTCCCATTGCAATACAGATGCTTTATTCTCTAGTTTTTGAACAGGTCATGAATGCTCATGGTTCTGTCACAAGCAATCCTCTAACAGGGAGAAGGAGGAAACATCTACCATGGGCACATTACCATGCACTGTGTGGTTTGTTGTCCCTTCTTCTGTATTAATAGCATTAATTATTCAAGTCCAAGCATGACCCTGGACTTAAAGAATCACTAGTTTAACATGTGACCCGTGTCAATTCAGATACGCTCCTAGAATGATTGTGTTCTCGTGGTACAAGGTTGATTTTTAAAAATTAATATGCAAAAATCTAACATAAAATCAAAGTACGCTTTCAGTCATGTGTTTGTATGCTGATTTTGGCAGCGGAGCTTCAAAGTTCTACTGCACTATTAAACAGTGATTTTTCCTCGCCTGTAGACTGAGATCCCCAAGTGTTTCTCTAGAAGAAATGATCATTTTTCATGTCTGTAGCTGTAATATGCAAAACTCAGTAAGGAGCACTGCTTGTCACTGTAAGGTTTGGATAAGAACAGAGTTGAAATGTCTCAGTTTATGCCAGGATCATACCCCTAGCTGACAAGCAATTACCTGCCATCAAATAGGTTAAATGCAAATTTTTGTCTGAATGGCAATAATTGAAGCTTTTACCTTCTGCCAAGAGCACTTGTTCTCGTAGTCTTAACTTGTGGTAGAAAGTCCCTTTCTGAAGGTCCGTCTGTGTGTTTGGAGAGGTGACTGTTGCAGCAGAGATTTCCTTTGTTATTCCTAAGCACCGCAAGTCTCACAGTTTGCCTCAGGCCCAAGCACTGGGGACTGAGCCAGGATTGTTAAAGCCGGAGGCTCTGTAATCAATGGCTACAACATTCAACTGCGGATTGCCCAGTGGGGCTGTTAACCCATTTGGCTTTACCTACTGATGCTATATCCCACAGTTGGTTTATAGGAGACAGGCGCACATTGTTTATCCTGGTCTGGGGATTAACTAAGAAGAAAAGGGCAAACATATTCTGAATCTTTTTCATGGCCACTTAATGGCCCTAGCAGGCTGAACAAGATGGTTTCTTGTCTCTTGCTCCTCCTCCAGACCCTATGCCCATACAAATATTCCCCAGACATGACTCAACAGAGCTGCAGTCAATGTAAATACAGAGAAGGGAAGTTGTGCTTACTACTCTGTCATCCTGCGATGACAGTGCTATGTGAGGAATGCGCCCTAATTACGGTCAAAAACCTGCCTGACTTGCTGTTAATATAGTAGCGTGGTGCCAACCTACAGCAAGGGGGGAGTGCAAAGAAGGAGTCTCCAGATGCACGTCTAAACCTGTTTTGAGGGGAGCGAGATCACGTGCAATGGCCTTTGTGGAGGTGCTGCGGCACCACTCACTGTATGTAGAGCACTGAAGGGAAAAGAGAGGGGCAAACAATTTCCTACGGCTGGGAAAGCAAAGGAGAAAGAGCTTAAATCTGAAATTTTACAGCAATGTTTATTAAGAATCCAAGTTTCTGCTGTGAAGGAGACACTTGACTCTGGAGGATTCAGAGTCGTGTTTGAAGAGCTGATAGTTCTTCAGAGTCTTTCAGTTTGAAAACAGACTGAAAACCCTCAAGGTCCTGTTTAAGCCTCCTACAGGAGAGTCATGGCTTTCACCGTCACTTAAGATCTGACATGATTGTTTACTTAGAGCCTTCATGTGCAAACAAGGTGAGGAATTGCAGCTTGAGGTAGCAGGGCCAAGTTTGCTCTGAAGTCCTGAGCAAGTGTGGGAGCACAGCCTGGCCTCTCAGGCTCTTGAAAATCTGTGGCTAGCCAGTATCAGATGCCTGCGGAGTTTTTGTAGATCCTTTGGCAGAGAGGAGAATGAAATCTGCTCCAAAAACCAAAGATGCTCTAAAGAAGCTAGTGAATTTATATAATGGATACAGAACTGTCTTCTCCCTGGATGAGAGGGGAGACTGAAAGCATCTCACTACAGCAGGGAAGGGAAGGGATAGATCTGAGAACTTCACAAGAATATAGTGTCCCGATACTGCTCGGAGATAGGAGGCAGAACATTAAGCGGCCTTAAGCTAAAGGGCAGAACTGAGCCTTGGATCCCCAGTAACAACACTGCATCAGCTCTATACTCCACGCATGAGAAATGTTAGGAGTAAGCAATGAGCACAGGGGAAAAAACGAGGCAGCAAGATGATCCCATTCAGTGGTAGAGGAATGCACACAAATTTGTATCAAGAACCAGATCCTTATATAGCAGATGATATCTTACGTATGCTGCTAACTCCTTTCTGTAATTAGTCCTTCTCTTATTTTCTTCAGTGGGATCTAAATAAATGTCCAGTTTCTATCTTTTTCACCGTGGAAAATCTGACCAGCTGATAAGTGATGTTGCTTTAAGACGTATCAGCCCTGCAGACCTTTGCTAGCTTTTGTTTTAGTGTTCAATGTTGCTTTCTCATAGTAACTCCCTTTCTTTCTGCTAATTTCTGCTTTTTATTCTTAATTATATGTAACAGCTACAGAGAGCCCTCAGTAATCTGCAGGCAGACTTCAGCTCTTTGGGTTGTTAGGCAACAGAAGAATTGAAACAGTAAAAAGTTTTTGAAAACTTACCTCAGCCAAATACGTAACCATACTCAAAGTAATATCAGCAAATGCTTCATGAAGGTAACGGCAAACCACATTTACCCAGGTAGCACAGTCCCTTGTATAGCTGTGTGTTTTATAAAGGGTCATGACATGCGCAAGATTTGAGAGTTTGGGGTTCTTCTCCTCCAAACAAACCTAATTAAATACAAATGTCAAAACACATTAAGAAAAAGGCAGCTGCATTTACAGGATTTGAGGATGTACAAAACAGTCAATAACTTTGATACCTGAGCAATCCTTTCGGCTATATCTTTACAAAACTGGTTTGGGCTGTCAAAATGCTGAATTAAATGGGGCAGGAGACACAAAACATTCAGTGGAAATCCTAGAACAGGAAAATACAGAATAAAATGTATATTTTGGTCAGCAAGAGCCACAGTGATCTTTAAGCTGGTGTCTCGTGGGAGGTCATGGTTTCACTATTACATTAGTTATAAACTCACCCAGACTCTCTCAAGTTGTTCACACCAGTGGCCATGCCACATTGGTCTTAAAGGGGCCTTAATTTGAAAATCCAGTATATCATTTAGGCAACAGTACTGTTATACAGCATGAACCTACTTCTGCAAACACCACTGCACAAACAGGTATTTCTTTACAGGATGAAATATCTCACAAAAGTATGTATTTTATTCCTGTTAGAGAGTATGTTTGTCTTTTCCACTTAACTGGCTTATTGACAGTCTTAACTGGTGGCATTTTCATTACTGCTGCTAAAACACAAAAAGAAATTCAGTGAGTATTGATAAATGAACAACTGTTTTGGTCAGGCTGCTAGGCACAGCTCCCATTGTTTTATACTGTTCAAATTATTAATAATAAGGAATCAAAATTCTGATGTAACTACTCAAATGGGGGTTTTTGAAGCTCTTCTGCACGAACTCATAGCTCGAGGTAGTTGATGAACCACAGGCAGCGACTGTAACGGGGAGCTATAACAAACGCTGCTCTTTTGTTCAGGTGGGAGCTCAGAGCTCAGAGCTCAAGAAATTGTATCTGGACACAATCTGTTTTTTGAAATGAAAGAATCTGATCTATGAAAATAACTTTCTAGCCACTCATTCCCTCTCATTCTACACAATTAAACAAGTTGCCTAAGTTAGGAGGGTAATTTCCCTAGGCCTCCTCTATCCTCAGGGAAAAGAAAAGATACCTCCAGATGGTACCGTCCCAGCCCACGTGTGAATTGTGGAACCGAAGTCTGGGACACAGGCACCACACAGGTGCCTAGAGATGGGCAGGCTGGCCATGGCATTCATCCCCTCACTCTCTGTCTAAGCTTGTTATGACTTAGTTCTGAAGCCTGCACAGTGGTCTTAATATCTGTGTTTCTGACTGAAACAGAGTAGTAAAAATCTGGAACAATACAGAAACTCGCTTAAAGAAATATAATTAAGAAGTGGTCACAACCTCAGCTAAATAATTGGGAATTTCAAAATGTTACCTTATAGACTTATAATCCAGGCCTCTCTCCTCACTCACTAATGTGCTATTGCAGTTTATCTAAAAAAGTGGTCATCTAAAAGTTTATCTAAAAAGCTTTCAATATTTATATTTCTAGGGAAAAATCCCATGAAGCACTAATTTAAAATCAAGTAATTTGAAATATTCTGAAAATAATTCAGTGGAAAAACTGGCCAAAAGAGGCTCTAGAAAATTTGACAGTATCTCCTTACATATGTTTACTTTGTCAGCACTCAGAAACTTCATATACTGCTAAGCCCTAGAAATGAAATGTTAAATAACACACGACCGCTCTCCTCCAAAACCTTATTGTGCAACAGATTCGCTTTTCAGAAACATGTTATATTGCTGTAAAATTTCCAAAAAGCCCACCCAGCTCAAAGCAAAAGTGCATTATGCAATATTAGAAGAGAAAGAAAAGTGCCATTTTTGGCACGTAAGTAGCCTAATGAGGTCTGTCATCAAATGTCAAAGCACGAAAAGTGAAAGAGCGGAAAGTAGACTGGTTTTACCTATAGCTTGAGAGGAATCCACCATGGATATTCGAGACACTGGTGTCAGCAAACTAAAGAGCTGCAGTGTGAGGTCAGTGGTAGTAAGGGAGGTGAATCCTTTCAGGAGTAGCTGCTGAAGCCCTGAGAAGTCTGCCCACTTCAGCTGCCCTTGCAACTTCTCCAACTTCTCCCGGTTTTCAGCTTTATCTAGTGGCAAATGAGCCAGAAGTTTATTCAGTAACCGTAATGCCATTAGATACTCGAACTCAAAATCTGATTCCATCAAAGCCACAGCAACCCAGAAGATGGTGGCCAGTAGGTTGGTTGGATTGTTAATATGGGATGGGTCAGTGAGACTGTCCTTTAGAGAAGATGAACTTCTTGTTTTGGAGGACAGGCCTTGTTGGGTGCATGCCTGAATTCTGTCTAGTGTGGCACTGCGTGGTGGGTCCGAGGACTTGTCCACATCTCCAAACTTTTTGGGTACAGAGAAGCTCCTCTGGTGCCTGCTTCGTTCAGCGGTGGCCGTGTTACCACTTGCAGGGTTGACGTTCAGCTGTCCTGTGCTCTTCCGGTTTGCCGTCAGTTTGGTGCTTGATGTTAAATCTGGCGAAGATGAGCTGAAACCAAAATATGTAACATACATTGCAATGCGAGAATGCACAGCTTGAAACCTGTACATACTGGATGCAAGTTAGGTATTTATCAAACTGTAAATAAATTTTTAAATAGGAAAAGTAAAACACCAAACTATCTATTGCAGTCTGTTTTGTTTTTTTTTTCCAGAAGTGCCCACAGACATGACTGAAGTGAGATTCAGGTGGCACTGCACCAAACCAGAGCAGGATAGTCTACAGTCTAGGTAGGTAAGAAGGACATGGGGATAAGAAACACAGAGCTGTGAAGTGACTTGTGGAAATACCCATATAATGGGGCAGTGGTAGAACTGAAAATAATTTTGGTCTTTAAAATGCCCTCATCAATGGAGCAAACCCCGAACTTGGCACAGCTGGCAGGCAAAATGCACAATGGCTTACTGGCTAATGTGAGAACTGTGGGCAGAAAAACCAGGGCATCTTAAGCAAAACCACAAAGATGTCACTTTATCCTCAAGAAACCTGTCATGTGGCTACCTAAGTTCTTGCTGGTACAGGTCCTTCAGAAACCTTGTTGTCGTTGCATCCTCCCCTGCCTGTATCCTAGGATCTCTTCAAGATGGGTTACCGAAAACAGAGGTGATTCAATTTCAGTGACTGATGCCTCCTCATGGACTATCATGGGACGATCCAGACAATCCTTATCAGTTATCTGTACAGATGAACATGCCGTCTTGATATATGCAAGGGGTTTGTCCTGGAGAACAGCTAATTCCTGACTCTCTGGTCTCGTTCCTACCTCATATACTATGAGTCCCTACTGTCTATCACATTTGAAGAGGATCTTACGGAATCAATAGTGTCGGGGTAAAGAATATTGCATCCCACTGCTTTCTGAAGTGTTTCTTATTTTCTGTTCCATCTTTCGCTTTCCTGAAATGTGCACTAAAGAAAGGTAAATAGCTTAGTTTAGGAAGCAGAAGCTGTATTTCTCCACTTCTGCTCTGTCACAAGTCAGTACTTGTGTTCTGCCATTGCAGTAGAATACACAGCACCCAGCCTACCACCTTCAGAAATGATAGCCCTTGTATTTTTGTTCTGCATGTAAAGCGTGGTATCTTCTGGACATTTTTCAAAAATGCTCCCTATTCTGTCATTGCTACTAGGAGTCAGATAGACCTTAATCTCCCTCAGTACTGTCAATAGCTGTGTTACAGAAGGAGCCTGCAATTTCCCCCCATGTACAAAGGTCTAGTTTAAGGCCAAGGGTTTCACAAAGATGGTCTACATGTCTGGCAAAATCTATGGATTATGTACACATGGGATAAAATTCTCCCTAGTTGTATTGAGTAGAATAAACCATGACCATTTACTTCTTGGGGAATACTTCATCAGAGAATGACAGGTTGTATGAAACCAATATTACAAAAAATGTGTTTCTTCCTAGATACGTTTTCTAGTATATGGTACAGAGGTGCAAAAAATACAATGTTTTTAAAGGATGCTAAAGGAAGTTATAGCCAAGTGGCAGCAAGGCAGAATTTACAATGCATTGTAAAGTTCCATTAGTTGTATCAATGTTATTTCAACTATTGCAAAATTTGGCTGAGATGTGCTCTTAATAACAGTTCTCTGAAGGTTACAAATGAGTTCAGTCTTATCAAAATTATTTTGTGTTGTCAGACTGCAGAACTGCACACTTAATATCATGAGACACTGAAAAAAAGAGATACAGTTAGGAGAACATGCTCTTACCGTGATAACACCGTCAAAAGATCACTGTTCTTCAAACAGTCAGACAGATTATCCACAGCAGCTTCCAAAGTAAGTAGTGCCTCCATTACATACCCCTGTCAATGCAGGAGGTTAACCATTTCAACAAAGACATTCAAAATAGGGAACATTTAAAAATCTTCATTTCATAAAAGGAATAGGCACCTACCGAAAACCTATAATTTCTCCTGAAAAAAGAACAACATTCACAGCAGTGCCACTGCCCTGAACATTAAAATGTCACTACAAATATGTTTTATTTTCTGCCTCTGAATGATCTATGAAAGCATGCAAGAAGGGCACATATCTCATCAGGGGATTGGAAACAGCATACAGACCCTCTGACTTGCAGGTCACTGATTTAAATTCTGCACAAACAGTTGTGACAGAATATTGCTGTCATCTTGTGGCAGTTTCATTACCTAAGTAAAATATGGAGGTGATGTCAGTCTATTTCTTATTAAGAGCTAGCAGTTCTCTTTCTTGAGTCTTGAATCTTGCAATAAATAGTCTCTAATTGTAAAATTTCAGTCTGTTTAGCTAAACCAAGGGAACATCATAGTTCACTAAGACAGGACTGGATCAAATTGGGTCAATGTAAGTTTTGTATTTTGTATTTGTGGATTTCTTTATTCCAAAAGATGTTAACACTTGAGAAATGAAGTAGTGTCTACTTCACGTTGTCAGATTACATTAGCAGATAGGATAGGTTCCTTAAGCACAAATTAATGATGTGAAAAGGGAAAAAATGGTCATCATAAAGATTTCATTTTGAGTGACATTTACTAGATGTTTTCTGGTTGTTTTCTTTAGAGTGATATAAGTTTGTAACAGCTTGATGAAGGTTTTGACAAGGTACATATGGATTCAGTAAACTCAGAGGTAACCTTTTCTAGGGCCACATTCTACTTTGCATCACTTGACTCCAAAACATCTTGTTAAAATGGTAATTTTAAATTAAGTATACATTAAATCAACAGTACTAAGAAGCATTATGTACACATGCATACCTGAATCTCATCTCCATGCTCTCCAATAACTTCCACCAATCTTGACAGGAGGTCAGACAACGCATGTGCAGAAAGGGGCTGCTTTAGGGCCCTGAATATCTGGAAAGAGCGACCCGCGTAATGTCTTGAAGAGCTTGAAAGAGCTGTTTGTAAAGCAACTTCACTCAGGTGCTGCTCCAAATGAAAACCTAAGCAAAAAAAAGCGTGTTACTTTTTTTTTTTTTTTAAATGACAGACATTACTGTGGGTCATAAACAGGCTGAGCCAAGTCCGTGGGGAGGATATGCACTGTAGTGTATCCTGCAAACCCTGTGAGAAATGGAGATGCAGAAATGTCTGTGTTTGGGAGAATTTCCCACTGTTTACCTTTATTTCACACAGAATGTAAGAAAATAAGCTGCAAAATGAAAATTCCCAGTCTGAAAATCTTTGTCAGCAAAAACCTGAAATTTTTAATCTGATTTAATTTTTTTTACAATTCCTGGACAAACTTTCAAGCCATCCACTATTCTTGGTGGCAGCAACACAGTAACTTCTGAACACTCCCAAACCTAAAGCCAGGCTGAATTAGGACTCTTTCTATTAGCTTCAGAAGGCTTTGGATAAGATCGTAAATATAAATACTGATGCTGCATTCTGCTCTGATCTTGGAAGATACTTAATTAGTGACTGTGGTGGTTTTCAAAATACAATCAGTACATTTCCTGAGCTCTAAAATATAATAAATTAAAACTAAACTTTTATTGCCAGAAGAAATTTAACAAAGTACATTTACTTAGTAACTGTCATGTGTTTTACCAACAGGACACAGAGGAACTTTCATCTGGTAGAATCAATCAAAAGGCTTTCTACCATCAGCTTTGAAGAAATGTTCGATTTAACATTCAGCCACAGTCCAATCTAACATGACTTTTTTAAAGCAATTCTTTCATATGTCATACATCCTTGTTAAGACATACAATATGTCGCACTTCTGCGTAAGCAGATCTACTAAGTCACAGGATAAGCATTCAGTGCGACCTCGAGGGAATATTCTATTAGTCATGAAAGGAAAAAAATTTGCTACCTGACTTGGAATCTTTAAATACAGATACAACATGACGCAGAAAATTAGTAAGCTGCTCAGCACTCTTGGTGTTCTGATTTTTGGGTGTGATATCTTCATGGCACCAAAGTGGACCAAACGCCCTTAAAGAAATACATAACAAAGTTCTTTGAGTTATCTGAAATAAATGTAGTCAGTTAAAATATATAAACTGTAAAGGCAATTGGATATTTCCACGGCCACAGCTTGGAAAACATACAACTAAACAGAATTTTATGAGCAAAATACAAGTAAATAAATATTCCCATGCTGTATTTTACAAAACCTCTTTTTTAAAATACAAGTTACACCATTTAGAGAGCAGTATAAACAAATCCCTGTTTTTTAATTTAACATTGCGTCTGGGATCTGCTGGCTGTAGTCGGCAGTTAATATTAGTTTCATCATGGCCTTTCACTATGCCCTGCACACTTCTTATCTGGTATTATAATAATAAAACTGTCTTCTTCCATTAGTTCACTGTTGAACATAATACTGTCAGTCAATTAAACATTTTATTCTTGTCAGGCAAGATTTCTTCTGTTGTTCCTGACACTGTAGTGCTTTTAAGTACCTACCTACTTCTCTAAGTATCAATAAAAGAGGAATGGGAGTCTGTAATTACTATAAAAGCTCGGTCATTTTCCTTTGAGTCTTTTAAGTTGCTATAGATAATTTTAGAGAAGATATGAAAGTATGCGTTTCAAGTACGAACGTATCCTCTGCTTATCTCCATTACCTGGTTGTCAGAAACTCAATTAATTTGTTTGCTTTCTCATCTGTTTCAGCAGCGGTGTCCATGTCCTCAACCTCTTGTGTAATCTGTGGGAGATTTCCACTGCTGCCTCCCAGACTGATACTGGAGGAGGTGGAGCTGGAGCTCAAGCCGGAGTCTGGCATCGGAGACGACTGGTATTCCCGCAGAAAGTCAAAGCCACCTGCCAGCCGAAAGGGAGGAGATGAAGATGGAATGCCCTGTTGGGCCGGCGTTACAGCTGAAAGTGTCTGCCAAGCAGCTCTTTTTAGAGTCAGCAGCAGAAACCTTCTATTGGGAAACACGGGGAAAGCTTGCAGAACACAACCACCCTCAAACGCTGATGGGAACGAAAATGGTACTGTGTTTCTAAAGGTGGAGAATGCAATATAAAATGAAAAATACCAAAGTCAAGATACTTTTTTTTTTTTCTGCATGAGGTCTACAGTACTTGAAAAAGAAATGTTTCAAGGCATTTAACATTCAGAAGTATGACGTTTTGTAAAGTGAATTTTGAAGTTGGCTAAGTTCATGCAAAGTTCAGCTCACCTCTCTGGACGAGTATGATGAGGAAAAAAACCTCTGCAGGGTGGAATTTTTAGGACAATGATATTGTCCTAATTTTACAGATGCAATGGAAACTAAGACTTTAAGACATTTAAAGCTTTTGTTCAACACCTTTAGTAACTGCAAACACTGGACTACTCATACGACATATTTTCAGCATTAAGATTAAGCATCTGACTAAGAGTTCTGCTAGATCAAAAGCTTGCTACGCAACTTCAGAGCTGAAATTAGAAACTAAGACCTCTTTTCTTAAAGTTAGACTGCTAGTCATCTTAGGCTGTATCTACAACAGAAAAACTGACCTTGCGAGAAGACTGGGAGCAGGAGGGGCCTCTCTACTGACAAAATCCATTGCAGGTCAGGAGACTCTTAATTTAGTTGCCTGACATTATTTGGAATGAACCTGAGCCAAAGTATTTTCAATTAAGATTCTTTGCTATAGCTACTCACCCACCTTCTCACTCTTTGTATTAGCTGCTCAAAAAAGAGTCCAAATACAAAATTTTGATAACTTCTTGGAGTTCAGAGGCCCAGAGACAAGGTACCAATTATGTTTTTCAGACACAGGAATGAAAACACTTTTTCATTTTGGCAGAAAAGCAGTAATACAATTTTAATGACAGACTTTTATTCTGTATTTAATAATTCATGGACATGCATTGGAAAAAAGATCTACACAACTCAAGACAGGAAATTCACGTGTGATGTAATATTGTACAGATGTTATTCAGAATGAAATCTCAATGGCCAAACTAATTCATTAATCTGAAATACCTGTCCTTTCTTATTATTTTAAAATAATTTTTTTGTGTCTCATAAGAAAATAATAATCAGTTATCAAGTAATATTCTTTATAAAGCCAAACTATTTATTACTTTTGGTTATATTCCTAAAGAACCATGGAAATGCCACTAATTCGATAATCTTTCCTTTTCATTTCTTACTGTATGGTAAAGTTCCTCACCCTCTCCCATACAACTAATCCTACCTCCATAAGTCTACATTGGTTCTGTGGTTCCTTCAAATCTCGAACAGTATGCTTCCTTTTAGTAGTATTTCATGACAACAGTAAATCCAGCTAGCAGCTTTCTACAAACTGTCCCCAACCAACCCCAGAAAACCAGGTAAATTGCTAAAAGTTAACAGAACACCCATCTCAGCAGAGTTCTGAAGTAAGCCTCCTAATGCAGAAACAGATTTCGGGACAGAAATGAAGCGTATCTGTGATATAAAGGAGGGTGTATATCATGTGAAATTTAACTTAATAATGGAAAATCTGAGCTGCACATTCTTGCTGCTCTTCTGTGTTGGAATTATTTATTCATTTCTTTTGAAGGTTGAGGACTGATTGCCCTCATTTAAAGTAGTCTTGACTCCCTGAGGGGGAAGTTAGGAAGTTATTAGCCATATTAAAGTTTAAAATTCTACATTATATATTTTGCCATACATCAGATAGCTTTCTCACTATCATGAAAAGTTATCTAATAATAATTTGGGCGCATCTCTAGGGTAGTTCACATGGAATTAATATTAATGGGAACTGTTCGTATTTGCCACTTTACTACTTTAATTTATCAAAACTGTTTTATTTTAGGAAAGTAACCTTGACGTCCTACTTTCAAAAACCTCACAGTATAATGCAATGTTCTTTTCTTCTTTTGCTTTATTACCTGTATAAAGATATTCAGGTAAGTATGCTGGCTGTACTGTCAGCGTCTTGATCTCATTCATCTCTCTGGTCTGAAGAAGCACTGATGCAATGGCCTGATAGTTGCTATTGCAAGATAATGCGATCAAAAGGTGAAGCAGTAACTTTTTACTGTGTTCAAAGACCTCAGGGCGGTAATGGTCAAGACCTAAAAGAAAAGGTTACAGCAATCACTAAATACGAAGTCATAAAAAACAAGTTCACATTCCAGAAATAGCAAAAATTCCAAGGCAGATCACGGCAACAGTTTAAACAAACAAAAGATGTAGTATTTCCAGACACAGTTACTAGTGTTTTTACTGAAATGTATGTGTGTATCTAGTTTCCAGACTGAGGTCCCATACAGGAGGTACAAAACAATCTGTGGAATACAACTTTATGCATTGTCTCACTGCTGTGTTAATTGGACAGGGCTGGAAAACCTCTAAAGATGAGAAATTCTTGGTGGTGGTTGTAGTTACATTGCTTACCTCAGTACCTGGCTTTGTTGCACAGACATCAGTTTTACAATGAGTGCTAACTGCAAGAGGTAGATAGTGATTTCTTAAGAAAGGAACTGACAGTCAAAAACTGACACTGAAGGTCTAGCACTGAGAACTCTGATCTGGTTAGCACTGCTGCTGTTTGTAAGATTTTAACACAACTTGAGTAATTCAGAAGTTACAAATATAAAGGAAATAGATGTTTGCAAATTAAACTGCACTCTGTGGTAGTAATCTCTTCTTGATTCTCTTTCAGTACCTTCCAGGATATTTAAAAATACTTTCTTCCATTTAGAGGCAGTTTCAGTGCTGAAAAATTGAACGGTTTTCTTCTTCAGCTCCTCTCTTCTCAGGATATATTCCTCTTTAAAAACCAGCTCCTTCATTACTCTAAGTGGCAGCAGCCAACAGGTCTTTCAAATCATGTTTTCTAATATACTCTAGTCACGCTGGTTCTTGTCTGGCCTGCAAAAATGAACCTACTTGTACTGCCGTAGTCTGAACAATGTGTCTTTGGCTCCTGTTGGGCAGGTCTTTGGAGATCTTGTGATCCTTGGTCTTACTCAACTGCCCACAGCCTTCTTCAAAAGAACCACGACCAACCTGCCCACCATTTTTTCAGCTTCTTCAGGTTTCTGCTCCTATTCTCCATTCTCCATTTCCTTCCACCTGCCAGGAGATAATGAACCCATCCTACCCTGTTCTAACATACACTGAAAAGGATATAAAAAGTGCTTTTAGTTGAAAAGAAATTCTATATTGGCAGCACTTGCGACTGAAATCCTGTTAAACCCTAGAGTTGTATGAAAGTATTTATATAGATATGCTAGCCATGAAGTGAGGACAGTTCAGTCTTTGTGCTTGTCCAGTGCTGGGCCCTTCTTGGAAGAGTGTCCGAGAGGGTAAACTTCTGTGACATGGACACATTTCCATGGGAAAGGAGTCTAGCTGTTCAACTCATTTCACACTGGTTGCAAACGAGTTTTTAAACAGCAGTGATTTTCATGCACTACTGAGATAGGCCTCTCCACTATCAGTACTACAAACCATGCAATAGCCTATTAAACGCATACATGGCAAAATTCTTTCACTGATGATAAAGTATTCTGTCAACAGTGAAATTAATGAAGCTGGCTTTCCAGTGGTCGGTCTCCTACTTCCATTATATCTGCAGTACAGTAATCTCGGCTCTCTTACCTTGTATTTTTGCAAGAGACAGCACTGGTGTGTGTAGTCCACGTCTAAGGCATGTGCTGACTGCCCAGCTGCTCATCGCAAACCAGGTGGTACAAAGGCTGAGTTTTGCCTGCTTTACTTGTGGAGGGAGGCTACGGGCTTTTTACAGATATTTTAGGTAGTCAGTCATATTCAAATTTCTACCCACCTCTCAAATTTGGGTGAAATTGGCCAAAATACTCAAAAGCTTTAAAGTTTTGAGACTAATTCAAAGACTGTAATTACCTCAGGCTTTTTTTCTTTCTCTTTTTTTTTTTTTTTGGAAATCATAATTAAAAGCATATGAGAAACACAACTCTACAGCTTCAGCAAAACTAAACTAAAAGGACAGGAGTACATTTACACTTTATTTCTTGTTCTGTTGGTCTTACCTAAAAAGAGAGCATGTAGCAATAAAGGCAGGTGAAGAGCCCAATCTTCTCTCACACTGTGATCCACTACCATCTCAGTCATGAAGATGACAGCAATATTGCACCTGGAAATTAAATCACAGTATCAGTTTGAAACCTCTTGGAGTTAGGAAAAGAGTAACATGATGGCTATTTCTGAAGAAATAAACAATCTCTACATTTTCAAATTTGTAGCATTTCTTCTCAGTATGATTAATGCGGAGGCACCTTAAGTACAGTATTAAGCAGGTAAGTACCCACTACTGAAAAGAACACTATTACTGTCAATACAAATTACGTAAAAGAGGAATTTCAGAATATGCATGACCTAGTTAGAGTAAAAGATCAAGGGGGGAAAAAGTGCTATAAGTAACAGCCACAGAGGCTTGGGAAAGAGAAATTTTCCTTTTCTGTTTTAGTTGTTTCTTCAGTCTGGTTCTTATCAGAAAGTGATGTCCTACATTGTAAACAGGCTTTCTGGTAGAAATCTGGTAGAATTGCAAGCCTTCGTTGCATGTTGATTTTAGCACTGGAAATTAGCAGAAATTGAAGGTATGATTTTCAGATGTTCTGAGTGGTGGGACAGTTGGATTGGTGTTGGTCAACCAGTAAAAGGAAGGATCTCACTGTTTGAAACGTCAGAATGAGAAACTGCTCACCTATGAAGGGGTCCTCGGGGTGTGATGGTTTCGGGGAGGTAGTCCACAAGTGGTGCCCAACATCCTCCATTGTAAGGCATGGGCAGGGGATGTGGTTGTTTGGTTTCAACGATATTCAGTAACCAGCTTGTATATGGAGAAACGGGATCATCTGCATGGAAAAGCATTAAAATAGAGTGCATAAAAGCCAAGCCTGGTTACCCATTTTGGAGAAATAATAAAATAGAGTTTATGTTAATGTATCAGCTCAGCTATTTGAAATAATGTGATAAGACGACGTGAGGTTTGCAAATTCCTGTCTTCAATAGCAAGTGATGCATTTTTAATCCCTCTTTCATGCTGCTGGAAATTCAACAGATTCCAGGCAGACAGCATTGCATGGTAGGAACCGCAGCTGAATCCCTGCTGTCACTTAGTAGTTTTGGATCCAGATCACAGAGCACCAAGCAACAGACTTTCTCTTCAAAAAACGAGAGAAAAGTTCAGCCAACAAAGCTGCTGTCAGAAGCCATCTGCTGCAAGGAGCTGCGTTCCAGTGACACATTCTTGCAGCTCCTCACCAGTGCCCTGCTGAGTGATGCTACAAAGGCAGCAGTTAAATGTCCTGAATTAGGAAGGAGGCATAAGGAATGCAAAAACCATCTTCGGTGTAATTTTCTTTCAACAGGGACAAATTATCTCTTGAATTTCTCAAAGATGTATTTAACTTTGCTTCAGTATGACAGCTGCTGTATGTTAATGAGCAGTAGGTTTTTTTCTTCCACCTGTTTATCTGCAATGATGTGGGTCAAGTAAGTTGTTTCCATCACTTTCTGTCTTCTCTCAGCTGCACAGCTTTGTTCATCTCTCCTGTGTTCTCTTCCCTCTCGTTATTCTCGATTTTCCCGTTGGTCAGCTTTTATTTCCCGGGTCTGGCAGTCTGTGATCCACTGCCGTGGAAAGTATCCTGTTCTTGAGATATATCCAAACATTGTCCTTTGTGAATTTGTAATAAGCGTGTTATTTTTCGCTCTGTGTTTTTTTTTTTTTTGTTACACTTTTGCATTTTGGGTGGGTTTGAAACTCTCAGCACTTTCCTTTTTTTAACAGTGTGTATCTGATGCTTGTCGACTTTGCCACAGGAAACAAAACCAGTTTGATGCCTACAGAAGTATCAGAGCTAGCTTTTTCTAATGCACATCACTTCTTGGTTTTGACAAAACCTCTTCAGGAGCCCTTCAATGCAGTAGCTGCTCCTCCAATTATTACTAAAATGCCAACTTTATCATTCCCATTCTTCAGTGTTAATCTTCTAAGGAGCACTTTAGATCTTTATGATTTAGACCTCTACTTATTTCTTTCATCCTCTGGAGGATGATTTACTAGTTACAGATAAAGAAGAATAAACTGACCTAATAATGTAGCAAAGTATAGCATTTTTATATATCCATCTTCTAAGGATTAACCAGATACAGTCTGCCAGATGCTTTTCACATAAAAAGCACTGCACAGTCCCTATTTATTACAACCAATTTAAGCATTTCACATAAAACTACTTCATGAAGTCCACACTAAGACCCAGCTCCTCACTCATGTTTTCACAGCTTTATGTGCAGATTGAGGAAAAAAAGAAGCACTTTGCACCTTAACGTACAACCTTTGCCTGAACAAAAGAGTTTCTGTGCCGCAGAGCTGTGTTCCCTATTTATATCCTCCGCGATACACGTATGCTCAAGTAGACTGGAGGGCAGAGAGAAGCCATACCACCAACTATGTTGCAGCCTGGGCTGCCTGCCAGAGGGAACAAGTTGCCCTTTCTTAATGGAGGTTGGATTATTTATCTTGTAGAATGAAAAATGGTATAAGAATTACTCTTTCTTTTTAGAATTCTATATAAATGTCAGTAGCAAAGTAAAAGGTATTTTATTTTACATCTAGGTATTCATGTATTTGTGGAAGGAACCCCTATGAGGTGCAAACCTTGCATAAATATTCACAGTATGATAAAGCTTGCAGGTACAGGCAGGAAAAAACATTTGGGCACTGGCTTGAGGAGACATTCCAAACGAGAAAAGAAAATTTCAGTGTTTTTTAACCTTTTATTACTCTAAGCTCTTGTCAAAACCAGCTACTTGTGAAGAATGTTCTGATAATATAAACATGCTTCTGTTTTGAAAGACTGTTCATGTAGATCAGATTAGCGCTGGTGCTCCAATTAACATCTGCTGATGAATTTTTAGTAGCTGCAGCACTAGAAAGCCATAAGAAAAACAAGACAAGTGTACTAAAACCCAGTGAGTTTAAATTGTTGCACACTTTTGTAATGTATCTAAATACTGCAGTGTGTACATACATGATACATTGTAAATATCGTGCTTCATTATTATGAAAAATAGTTGTTGATATACATTAAATTATCCTATCGTATTGTATTTGACAGTGTTTGCATAATTTGCAGAAGAGTATTGCCAAAAAATTACTTGGATTAAAGAATATATAAAATCTTTACTTTTTATGTCAAAATACTGTCCCAAAATGGTGTCCGTAGCACCAAGACAAGACATTATGACCTCTGTATTATTTGACCTGGCTTTATTAGGCCAGAGATGAAAGTCAATAAAAAGGTCTTGCCTTTTTTACATTTGGTTAGGGCCTAACTGAAATCTGTAGATTGGCTTCATTACAATTCACTCCAGAAACGAAGTCAAAACATCCAACTCCTAAAATTTACACGGTCGTTCAATAGTTGACAGAAATATCTTGGTTTTCTTTGGAATCTCTGCTGAGCATCAAGGGTCCATTTAGCAGAAATAGACAAAAAACAACAAGTGTGCTCGGGAGCCCTATCTCACTCTCCCCTCTAACACAGATTTGCACAGTGCAGACAGAAACTGGTTGCAGGTATCAGAGAAAAAGGTAAAGAGGAGATAAGACCTCATTTTTGGAAACTCCTGAATCTCTTCTCCATGCTTTTATAACAGCATGATTTGGAGGGAAATACTGGTGAAGGGCACAATTCAAAGTATTTGCTGTAATGCTCTTGGAAGTCTTTGGCCTTGCCATGTACAAAAGGTTCAAGGTGTTACTGTCTGGAGGATTCTCTGCTGCTGTCTTCTTATGAAGTTCTCTGGCATTTAGGTAGGTTTGACTGAGCCCAAGTTAAATAAAGGAAACTAATTAAATGAATTATGAAGGTAAAATAAGGACACTCCCTGTACGGTGATGCTACATCACTGTTCATACAGAACTTAGAGAGCCTCCACCAGTCATAAGAATGTTTTCCTCTCCCACCAAAACACCAGAAATTTCATCAAATTGAATAATAGAACTTACTTTTGTCATCATCGTAAGATCCTCCGGAGCTATTACTGTACCTCGATTCTAGTCGGGTATGTGCTCTGATTACATTACTGAGCCTTCAAACACAAGAAATATCTTCATTAAAAACAGAGTGACATTAAACACCTGGACTATATGCTTACTCTACAAAAAAAGCATTTCCTTAAGCATGCACTTTCACACGGGAGTAGACAGCAATGCGAATGCAATGCTGTTTCTTTCCACCAAAGATTTTTGCAGCCAGTTTCTGAGAAGTTCGAACAGTGTGCTCCTGTAACACAAGCTTTTAAAATTTAGCAGAAGGAAAATTCTCATGCTGCAAATGTGTGATTTTCTTGAAGCAAGACACTGTGCTAAGGCTGAACTGAGATATAAACTGTTCACAGCTAGTATTTTGTCACAGCCAGTGTTCATGGGTACAATTCTGGGAATGTGCTAAAGCAGTAACTGACTGAGTAGTCCAAAGTCAAGCTCGCCCAGGGATCAGGCAGCAAAAGCTGCAGCAGATCACCCTTCAAGAGGAAAATCCAGCAACTGCCAGAGCAGATCTAGCAGAGGAGTTAAGGGATATGAGAGCCAGAACAAACTGTTCACAGCTGGCCTCAAATCTGCCACAGATCCGTGATAAGCTCTTAGTGGTGATCTCCTTTGGCTTCGTCCACCTGCGGGTGCTGTCGGTGTAATCAGGCCTGGAGTGGAGTGAGAGGAGCCAAACCAGGGGCTCACACACTAGTGATGATGTAAAAACATCACCGTTTCTGCAAAGCTACGAAATCAATTACAAATAACCATGTTAAAACAACTATCTCAAAACAAAATTAAAGGTTCTCTATGCAACATTCAATTCAATTTCTTACTAACGTGCATACATATTATTGCAGGGTATTTAATTATACATCGACATACTATGCTGATTCCAAAGCACGTCTGTCTCATAAGGGCACAATAAATTCATTGTGGAGGTGAGAAAAAGGCAACATAAGCCATCTTAATTCTGCCATTTTCTGTCTTTCCAGTATCTGCTTCTCCTGTATTTTAATAAATTCCCTTAATAAATGTGTACAAACTGACAATTACTGACATATTTATCTGGCATAAAAAAGAGATAAAAGAATAAAGTTAAGGAAAACAATTATGAAAAAATACGCAGAGATGAAAGGAAAAAATTGTGAAGAAATATGCAGAGATGAATTCTATCCTGTATGAAACAAATGGAGAATACAGGTCATAGAAATTATTTGAGAGCACAGCATTTTACATCATATTGCATCAACATAAAAACATCGATATTTTCTGATTAGCTTTGTATTATTAAAAAAAAGTCCACATTTCTGAGAATAGTTTGTTTACAATCTATTACCTTCTGTAAACATTATTTAATATGTCTTGACACATGAGGTCAACAGTAATGGACATTCTAAGATTGACACATTGGTTTTGAAGTGCAGATGCACTTACAGCTTCTAGTGTCTCTGATAATGTGAATGCTAGCAATGAATTCAGGCAAATTATTTTACATTTTTTTTCTGATGAGTTTTTTTTTTAGAATAGCAATATCAGAACACCAATATCAGAACTTTGAAATCTTGCTTTCATTTTTATTATATAGTCTCTGGCAGATTTGAAGGCCAACGACCTTTTTGGAGTCACATTTAAAATTTACGTAAGACAAGAAACCCTGAAAACACAGTTAGATTTTAAAGTATAGTGGGAGATGAAGTTTGCTCAACTTACCTGCAAATCAACTAAACAAAAATCTAACTTAAAACCATATAGCCATAAACATTTATGTAAAGAACAATAAAAAAATAATCCAGAGGAAAAATAGTTTAATCTTCCTTTTAAATCAATTTCTAGTGCATATGCTGAAAACCACCATTTTGAGTCAAATCCTCTTTACTATCACTTTGAAACCTTACTTAGTACTCAGTGCCATTTTTTACTTACATTTAAATCAGCAGATAGACATAACTAACCTGACAGAATGCTACTCGTGTTTATAACATGTAGAAGGCAAGCAATTCAAAAGATTCTGAAGTATAGAAAAGTTTGCTCACGTAATTGTCTCCATACCTCTAAGCCCTGAACCTATGGAAGGTGGATTGGACTACTGAAGTGATACTAGCAACTATCAGGAACAACAGATTAACGTAATGCTAATACGCTTACTAATTAATGCTATTAGAAGGCATTCAAAGTTCTCTTACAAAAATAAGAGGGTTTCAATGAGAGAAGAAATGTATATCTGTCTGTGCTTGAGGACCTGATGGCCCTTAAGCTTTGCATTTATTCATTCATCATTTGTCAGTATGTACCATAAGTAGCAAAAGACTAAATTGAATATATGATTTCTAGGCAACATATTTTACATAGTTTTCCTCTGTAAGACATTTTATCCAGACAAAGAAGGTGCCTTTGCAATCATGAATACAAATCTGCATACTAAATTTTATTCACTGTCCATGAAATCAAAAAGTGTGATCAAACTTGATTTTTCATAAAGATTTTAGTAGTCGTTATTTGGTACACACTCTTCATTTTCTTTCCCCTTTGTGGATAATTCCTACAAAGCCACAATCGACTTAGCCCAATTCATTCAATGTAGGTTTAACAGACATTCCTCTGCAATGTATTATTAACCAACAGTCAGGAATCAGAATCATGTGAATAGCTTTTTTCTTTTAAAACTTTTACAGACGCTCATTTAAAATGGTCTTACTGGGATCATGTCACTTGGGATCACTCTGAGTATCAGAGTTCCTCACAAAACAATGCAGAACTCTGCCCAACATCTCACCCGTAGCCTAGGAAAACACATACATTTTGGAAAGAAAAAAAAAAACCAAACCACAAACCTTTCATCAGTTTCTTTCACCATTCTGTTCTCCTCTACATCAGGAAAACTATCTTGGCCAGCTACAACAGTGTTACTGCTTGAGGTCGTTCCTGTATATGAGACGGCAATAAGAACACCTGTTACATACAGCAGACAGTATTTGCAAAGCAATAAAACCCCATACTTTAAATTTTTTTAGCAGATACAAAGTGATAAACCTGCAAGTACTTGCAAATATGAATGAACACTGTTACCTCTACAAACCAGGACCTGGTTGCAGGGCTGAATGCTGTAAAGTTTACAGGCTTTCAGGGGTAGATTAACATAATGGTGCTCTTCCCCTCCTTAAACTAAGCTCATCCTCAGGTGACATAACCTATTGTTTTACAAGAATTTGGCAAAACATTGACAAGGTTAAATTTGGGATTGGTGTCTCTTAAGTATCTTTGACTACTGCAGCTTGGAAATAGCACTAGGCCTTTGAAAACAGAATTGCCACGGAGTTGAGGCTCTGAGTTTTCAGGAAACTCTGCTGCTTTGGTGTCTCTGCTGTGATCACAGCATTGATGAGGACTTCTTGTTCCAAGAAACTAGTGGTAGAAGAACCACCTCATATGAGTCCTGAACAGCACCAGACATTGGTAATATCCTACTAAAATAGCTGAGAGAATTAAGCGTATGTTTACAAAGCATATATGACACTAGGAATCAAAAAAACCTGTAATTTAGCTATGCAACAAGGCTCTTAAACTTGCACTTTATATATAAACAGACCTGAATGGGTGCAAAAGTAAGAGATTGGGTTTTTTTCAAAGAGATGAACACTCAAAAGAGCAGGAGAGCATAACTGAAAAGTATCTTTAGGTCATACCAGAAGCTGCAGCCGAGGCTTTGTTACTGGCAGCAAAACGGTAAAACGGAGGATTATCGCAATGCTGGACTATTGGATTCACTGGGTCAGTTTGCTGCAGCTCAAAAAGAAGCTCTTCCATTGTCTGAATAGTGTTATTGCGACATAAATATATTGCAACCTTTTTTATCTAGAGAAGAAAATAACAGTTACTAAACTCTGTCCAAAATGAATTTCCAAAGAAATCAATACACGTTACACTGCAGTACTGAAAAGATCCGGAAGGCAAATGTTACTCCTGGACAGAAACCACAACCACACAACTGCATCCATTTTGTTCATACAGAAATAAAAGTGCTCACTTTGATATCAGGAACATTTCCCCAGCAGAGTGAATCTGTGATCTAATTACCCCAAAGTTTTTGCTTACCATCCACAAACGAGCTGTTTAAGTATGTAACTATACAACATACGCATATACAAAACTCACCTAATTTTGTACCTATCATTTAAGGATATCAGCATTAACTCTGAATCACACTCAGGGATTTATAGTTTGAGTATACGATTTTCATTGAAGATGAATCTTCCTCTCTTCAATGGAGTAAACTTCTCATCTAGAAAGCTAGATCCACGCAAAACTTCATGCCTATATTTCCAAATAACAGTGGATGTGAAAGAAGTAGCTGTAGCCACAAAGAATAAGCCAGGCTCTGAGCAGCTACTTATATCCGTAATCAAGGTAACGACACATGGAAGAAAGGCACAGCAATTATGTATACAGACTTCATGCATCCTGATTTGAAACATCTGAGAGTATCATTTATAGAAAATCTGGGAATTTCTATAAATCTTTTAACAAGACCTCAAACGTTATTGTATGCATTGCAGCACTGAGGACTGTTGAGATACTGAGATCAAATTAGACTGAATTCTTGACGAAAAAACCGTGATGGCTATTAAAATCTATAAACTGCTGGAGCTGGGAGACCATATGGGGAAGCGTGCCTCTATGCTTGCTTTCTTGTTTTTAAAGATGTCCCTAAATAGATGTTTGTAGCGGAGCTAATACACTGGACTGAACTGCCCGTTGGTCTCACCAAGTATTGCTGTTCTTACGCTCTGAAATACTTCCATTAAAATAACTTCCAGACTGCTTCTCTTTCCTTCTTTTTTTTTTTTTTCCTCTCCTTTTTTTTTGCTTAAAGTAGGGAAAATGCACGTATTCAAAGTCTCTTTTACTCTTCTGTGCAAAAAATTTCCCAAGGACTTTCAGATACAAATCCATCTCTTTCCTGAGGCTCATTTCTAGTTGGGATCACAGTGGCACTTCCAGCTTCTTCCACTCCAGAGGGGTCACGTCCCCCACACTCAGACTTTGCCGAAGAGGTTTCTGAACTGTAAATATTCTGAGAAATCTTTCATACACATGTGAAAGAAAGGACAGCTCAGCAATTTGCACTGAGGCGCTGGGAAAAATTGCTTAAAGGAAACATAAGAGATAAAGCAATGAATTTAGCTGATTTAAAAAAAAATGTAAAAAATGTAAGTCAGGCATGCTTTTGGCTTGGACCCACGCAGGCAGAACAGATGGCTGAAGGCCTGAAGCAGCTGGTGAGCGCCTTGGGGCACAGGGGGCTCCAGGAGGAGATGGGTAAACTGGCAATCTTGCAACTGCGTGGTCTTTTGAGCCCAGGTGAGCTGGAACGGTGCTGATAAACTGTTGGAATTATCTTCATTTGCTAATGTGGATGTGTTATCTACATGATAATGGAAGACACATGTTTATGGTATCAGCAGTCTTGTGTAGTTACTAGAGTTAGGTATGACTTCTTATCTGTAAACTCCAGGGCATTATCAAAACACGGAACAGATGCGTGTGATAAGCCCGGTGTATTTTCCTACTCCAGACAAAGCTATCAGTTAAGGGGTGACTCATAAGTATAGTCAGGCTTCCTACTGAGGTTGAAAACTTTTTCAGATTTTGTAAAATCTGAGAATCAGACTTTTAACTCAACATTACAAAACACAGATTAACAGGGTGGCAGAAAACACAGGAACCTTGTCAGCTGCTGCCACCAATGAAGACCTGCTTGTCTTCTCAACGCCCATCACTGGAAGATGGGGAGGGAGACCAGAAAAGTCCCACAAGAAAAACAGGAGATGCTGAGATGCCAAAACGGACTGCTGTCTTGTGGAGTAAGAGGACTGTATTGTCCTGGACAGGACTGTGAAAGCCAAGGCTTCAAGGCAAGGAGGTCTGGAAAGAATTTGAAGAAAGAAGAAGTGCTATGGGTAGGAAGGGGATTTGAGGTAGGCTGCTCAGAGCTGTGGGATGGCAACAGTTTTGGCAAAAGGATGTGCTGAAAGCTCTGGGTTGGCAAGTACCTGGATGGGGGGATGAGGTACATGAGGGTCTCCTGGGCAAGAGGCCACAGGGTTATCAGGCATTTCCAATCAGGCTACAGATTAGGAGTGAGACATATACTCAGCACAGGACCATTCCCTCCTCTTGGAAAACTGCCCCTATTCCTTTTGTAAGCTTTCAGAAACACAACAGCTCCCATTTTGTCTCTTCTCTCTGTGATTTCCACTTCTTCCCTGCCAACATAGCTCCTCCTGATAGAGGCCACCTTTGGGCCTGATCCCAAGTCTGTCGTAGATTGTAGGATCAGGCAGGTTGGAAAGAACCTGAGAGGTCTCTCATCTCACCTCCTGCTCAAAGCACAGTCAGCACTGAATGGGGAGCCGCTGTCACTCTGTCACAATTGATGGAAAGATCTTCATTACCCTCAAGATATTTGGGATCGACCCCTTTGTCTTCTTCTCATATTAACCTTGAGCTTGTTCTTACAGCAATGCCACTTTCAACTCTTTCCTCTTTTGATTAGCTAGGCAACACTTGGCATATATATGCACTGATTTGAGAATATACAACAGTAAACCCTACAAATAAAAGGAAACCAACAGGAAATCTATGGTATAATAACAACATCTTGAAAATTTTTATGGGCTTCTCTATTTCCTTTATTCTGTTATGCATAGCAATCATCATAAATACTTTAAGCAAAGTATTATTTCAGCAACTGTAAATGAAGTATGTTTATGAGGCTTTTTAGATAAGTTTAATCGCATTAATAGCAATTTCAAATTTATTTCAGGAAATCAATAGAAAAAGACTAACTAATAAAACAGCATATTGTAATTGTGCTGGAAAATTTACTAAATTTAGATTCTGTTTCACCGAGCAACTGAGCAATAAGGAACATGGGAATGGGAGTATCTTGCTTTTCTCAGACAGCCCTGATTTTATTTTAACTTGAATAATAACAATATCCTGCACAGTTTGACTTGCACAGTGCAGGAACAGTTATATAATTCATGACAGCCATGCAAAAGCAAAAGTCAATATGGTAAGGAGCTTATAAAGGTTTGCTATCTCGTGTCTCTTGAGATGTCCCACAGAAAGCCTTAGTCTGCTAAAGGAGAAGAGAATGAGGCACTTTCTTAAGACTACATGCTTTTCTGAAGGAACACCTAAACCTTTACAACAAACAAACTAATAAGATCATAGCATGTTAGGTCCCATTCATGGTATAACATCCATTGTTTAAAGGACGTTCAAAATTTAACTAATGGCTTTGTAAACGAATTGATTATTTAGAAAAATTATAAGCATTCAGTATTTTTACTTCTCTTCATTTTTCATCCAAGTTATTTAACCTCTGCACAGTCATTCTGTCTTTTTAATACATTTTAAAATATACATATATTTTGCATATTTCATGCAATTCTGACAGGTGAAAATATTTCTAATATTTTTGCTCATTCATTCCGGCAATTTATGGCCAGTCCCTGTTACTGGTTCCTTACACAGACATGCAAAGTTGCTCTTTGCTTGAGAGGAGCCCAGCTCCTGCTTAAAACGAGGTGTGCTCCACTGGTGGAGATTCAGATTCCCACTAAATTCCTTTCTTGAATTTCATTTTCTTGGCTCATTTATTCCCATTATTTAATTTTGTACAGTGTGCTAGGAAATATGTTGGTACTTCTTATTTTTGAAATAGAAATTAATTTTTTGCAGGTGATAGCTGTTTTCTTCATTAAAACTTGTGCAACCAATAGTGAATAAAATAAAGTGCAAACACTTACATAAGGTAAAAGGATGGTATCACTGCTAACACCACACAAACTAATGAGAAACTGCAGTGTTATCCTAAGGTTGTTACTCCATTTTTCATTGTTGGCCAAAGCATTCCAGACATTTTCCATCTCTGGTCCGGGAATTTCATCTCCATACTGCAAAAGATCACAGGCATATATTTCTTGAAATATATGGACCCCCAAACTAAGGCATGCTCTTTTAGAGCATTTTCTCATGCAAAACCAACAGTAAAATGCCATAAAAAGTGACAGACCAGTATTTTCAAAAGCTACCTAAGAGACTCCAGAGCATAAATTCTATTTAAAAGTATTTAGGTTCAGGTCCACAGAAGGACTTAAATCACAAAAAATAAAGTCGTTCAGGAATGTAAATTCAAAAGATGATCCTAAAATCAAGCACTTTATTCAGTTTCATCTTTACAGTCATTCAAGCAACTGAAGTTCTGTTTCTGCATGTCTGTACCTACATCTTTCAGCCTTCACAGTAGTGAACAATTTGGCACCTTGCTCCTGAGTAAATCCTGGCAGAATTAAGCATTACACAGCCCTTTGCTTTCACATTGGAAACGAGCAGCTTTTGCTCGCTTTTGCAAGACATGGTTATAGGAGTGACTCCCTTTTGTCCAGTCAATTAAATGGTGAGTGCATGCATCCAGGCTGTGGCAGTGTAGAATTGAAGCTGTGCTGTTTCCTATGTAAGATCTTTGCCTCCCACTTCAAGAAGACTGTTTTAACCACTGACATTTGGCTAGGAGAGGAGTAGCAATCTCCAGGTCATGCTATTCCACTGACAATTATTTAATACACTTTAGCTACATCTACACTGTCACTGGCATCTACATCTACTGTCATCTACACTGGCACTTCCAGGGGCCAGTCCCTTTATCACACGTACAGCCTCAAAGCTAGGTCCATTGATATGGTTTGAAGAAAGCATACTTGTTCACTTTGGAACAAAAACTTTGTGTGGTTTTGGAAGCAACTTACTCCGAGGACTGCTGCTGATAGGCAGTAAAGGTGAGACTGCATCACATCTGTTTTCAACCCATGAAATTCCTCTAACAATATCCTAGAGACTCTGTGCCATCAGATAATTCACGAGCCAGTATCATGCCCTGGATATGCAACAAGTATCAAAAAACCATTCTGGTGGGCTGAAGCACAGCCCCCACATTACTTCAGACATGCTCATATAACAAAACGTACACAAAATAATAATTATGTTTTAATTAAAGGGCCTCAATGCGAGGCAAGATCCAGAACCAACTGCTACGTAGCACGGATACAGACATTCTGCTCGAGAAAGGATTAATCCTGAGCAGGTTAGGAAGTGTGAACCACTCTGTCCCATACGACATAGGTACCAGGCATCACTTCCTGGAGCTTCTGTGTTTTGCAGTTTAGACATAGGTACTGAATCTGGCAAAAGCAGTGCCAGAGCAGGCACGGCACACTAGTACAGCAGCCTGCAACTCTGCAAAGAGAAGGAAAAGATGGATACCCAGTACCTTCTCCACCAGCTGCTTAGACAATTTACATGCAAAATTGGAAAAAAAGGAATCTCTGGTCCTTTATTAGGACATGGAATGTAAAATACCTTCCCTTTTACAGAAGAAAGTTTTAACTAGCACCTTAGAAATTTATACCTATTTTTTCCTTTTCTATCTCTTAAAGAATATTTAAGTGTTTGCTAGAAAGTACAAGAGCTTCAGTAGGACAAATTCCAGCTGCTCATTCTCACCCTCAAATAAACTTTCACCTGCTGCCCTAGACATTAACCCAGGAGGTGATACAGGAGGGAACGGAACTTAGTTCCTCTGTAAGTAATCCTTAATACTCTGACTACTAAGGTTTTTTTTGAAAAGGGTAAAACACTTTTCTTTGTTCATGTTTTGAAAGTGAACAGTTTTAGCATTGTCCTTAAAAAAAAAAGTAAAGGAACTTCTTCAAAAACAAGATTGTGTCTGATTAGTACACACTTTGTTTGCACTGATTTGTTCCAGCGCAAAGTTTCTGTTACCAGAGGGAAGTAAGCAAAGTACCTTTTCCTTAAGAAATCTAAGTTTGAATATTTCAGAAATTGTTTTATAGGTTGGTTCCTTTGTTTGTTTTGCTTTTTTACCTTGGCTGTCATATACATGAGATTATTAAGAACCAGTGAGGTGGCCTCAGGAGAGCCCCAGCCATTGCCTTTTAGTCCACTTGTGACGGCTATTTCCCCATCCTTGTCCTTCAGTTCATCTTCTGGAGTGGTAGGGCTTGAACCAGGGAGGAGCAGTCTGTTGTCTACAAGTTCAATATTATGAAGCCATGGTAGCAGATAGGTAAGCATGATCTGTCTTCCATTTGGATGTGTTGTTGGAAATCGCTGGCTTACCTCTAAAACAGTAAAAGTTGAAAAGGACAAGATATTAGTTTATGAAAGAAACTTTAAATACATGGTTTAAATCAGATTTCTGATGTGTGTTAGACCACCTGATGGTTTTTACCTTGCAAACCACAAGCATAGAAAAGCATGTACTTGAGTTTCCTGAAGAGAAACATTAATTCAATGTTCCATAATAGCAAGCAATTGGTCAGGTCTTCTGTCTAAAACAACTAACATAGTCTGGGCTTAGAAACAGAAAGTCACTCCTTGTTTACTGTGCCATATTATGTATTAAATGAAACGGATGTCAATAAAGAGGAACAACAAACATACAAAAGCGTTCTGCAGAATTACCAGTGCCCCATCAGCCTCTGTGTTTCTACGCTATAGTTTATAAGGCTTTTAAGGCACTTACTATACTGACTTTACAAAAACACCTTGCATATTTTAGGAGTCTTATTTCCTGTGAGGAGGCCTATAAAGTTCATAGTCGGCTGCCAGTCCAGGAGTGCCTGTATACAGCTCTCCATATAGTTTATAAAAAAAGAACTGGCACTCTTAAGGGAAAAGGATTTGGAAAATCTGGGATAAGAAATACAGTGACAGCCTTCCTGCCAAGGTGAACCACATTAGCTCTCTTTACCAGAATTATTCTGTAAAATCAGTACAGTTAACATTTCCTTTCTTTCCTCACTGCCTGGTTTTTAAAAATCTTCAAGACATACATGGTTCTCTCTCCTTACGATTCCAGGTGTATGAAAAGGGGCTCTGATTTGGACTGTGCATCTGAGTTCTTTTAAATGAAACAGCCACTACAGCAACACGAATAGATGGTAACTGTAATAATGGACAACATTTGCTTTTTTTAAGATAAATGAGCCATCAGAATTTCCCTACTCCAGTTATTTATAACTCATGGTATCTTGGGCACTGAGAAATGGATGATGTATTGGTCCTTTATCCTTCCTTCAGCCCCTACAGACTGAGTAAAAACAACAGAAAGGGATTTTAAGAGCCAGTAAGAATTCCCACGATTACAGACAGTGCATTCTGTTATTTAAAAACTGGAGCAACACATCAGACGGATTAAAACAGACAGACACGTCTCAAAATGTCATTGTTCCCATGACTGGTCTCAGAGTGGACATGTTCTGAATGGTGCTCCCACAGGTCTGATTCTTTAACATTTTTCTCAGTAACCCTGACAAAATCTATTTCTGATAAAATTAAAATGATACTACGACTTGCAGATGTGGCAAATAACAGAAGGTAGAGATCACTCAGTCAGAGTGATTTGAATCTTCCCAAAGTTAGTCATATTTATATAAGATGAAGAATTCTATCCTCACAAGTATCATCTATATAAACGTATATATAAGAAAAGTCGCTATGCTTAACACAGGAACCCATTATAGCAGAGTTTGCCAATGTCACTTTAACTTATTCAGGGCCCATGTAATTTCAAAATTAAGTGGCACAGAGTCCCCAAACAGGGTTTTTAAATAACTATTCTGTACTTTGTATAAGTACCTCGAGGAAATATACATTGCATTTCTAAATCTAATTTGACCTGAACAAGAATAAAAACAGGTCAAGCTAAATTTATGAACAGAATTGCTGTTCACAGGTGGAAATGTCTTGGCAGTTTACCATTTGTACAAAAACGTAAAGTAGATAATAAGACAAATAGATATAGGTACCTGAAAAAAGTGGAAGGGTAAGTTCAGGATACATCCTTGCTAGTTCATATGAAAGAAGGGCAAGTGAGACACTGTAAAGAGGTGGCAATGGACCATGTGTACCGTACAAGATACTGCCTGGTCTTTGTTCAGCTACCTTTTTTGAATAAACAAAAAGCTTTGATTCAAGGATCTATAAAAGACAAAAAAATAATGTAATGAGACAATGAAAATTCATTAATTGAGGAAATGTCAGCATTTCAAGTTTAGATATCAGAGAATGAGCTATATGCTTCAGCATATACTCTACAAATTTGAAAGACACCGTAACTAATATTTTTCCATTCATTTTTATATAAATATTCCCATAAGTATTTCTAGCCAAGACAAAACTAATTGTTTATTTTCAAAACAAAACTAAAAAGCATATAAACAGTACTTTATAAGAAGTTCACAAAAAACCCCCAAAGACAGGAGGACAAAAAAAGTAGCTGATACATGCCTGCATAAGTTGCATGGAAATCTCATAGATCTCTCTGTTGGTGTCAGATGCCTTGAACAGCACCAAGTTTAAAAGCGTCACTATATCAAAAGGATAGTTCCTAGAAGAATAAACAGTACATTTTTGTGAATGTTGGTGAGGAATGCAGATTATATTCACTCTGATTTATTCTGTAATGTGGTCTAAAGAGAATGTCATCTTTCTTTTCTCTGTTCTACTACCAGAATACGGGAAAGGCAGCTCTTATGAATACACGCTGCTTGATCAAAGGGCCATCTGGTGAATGGGAAGAAAGAAAGGATTATTTATAATTACCTTAGACTAATGCTTAGGAATGCACTGAGTTACCCACAGTGAGAAATGTAATACCTGTGTCTGTAACTGTCAATTCATTTTCATTTATAACATAAACTGTTTATAGAACAGGCCAACACCCATGAGAGAAGATGGGTAGCACGAAAATTTCCAGGGATAAAGTACTCCTTAAGCCAAGCTGCAATTAAAACAGTCTCTTTGGAGAAAAGACATTATCTCTGACATGAACGTTCCCAGATGTTAGACAGTTCTATCAAAACTGGTTTCAAAGAGTAAACACGAAGAACTGCTTCAAAAAGTCCATTATCTACGACGTCAACATTAATTGTAAGGGTAAACATATGAAAGTGTTAACTGAATGAGAATATTGCTAGAAAAGCAATTCCCTTGTCACAATATTTGGATTTTCACTAAATAAGTTTCCGTTTTCTCGTGGTGATTTGTAAATGCACCTGATTCAATTGTGAACCATCAATTTCTTATCCTAGATGTGAGCTACTGTGCTCCTGGAGGGCTGCAGAATGGCTATTTGGACATTTTAGTCTTAAAAAATATGGCAAATACATGCGTGGCATGGGATATTCTTGGTAATTCCGAATACTAGCTGCAAGCCATCCTCTACACCTGTCTGTTTGTCCTTCCACTAAGTTTAAAAAATAGTAATAAAAAAGAAATTAAGGGAAATCCCTTCTTTATAGAAAGACAGACATCAGCAATGAGACACATTACTGATCATTTTACAAGCAGTTTAAGCAGTGGCCTCTCTACACATGTTGATATACAATAGAGAAAACACTGTTAACAGTTTTCAAATATTAATAAAAATCCCTAACTTGCTAGAAATCAGACTTTCCTTTCAAAGTAAATCATGCAGATCATACTTTCAATTTTTACTGTAGGTATGGAAAACATTAATTTTTAGGACACAGTGGCATAGGTAACACAATTCGAGAAAAAAAGACTGGCTGAAAACCTGATATGTTTATGTGTTCATTAAACAACAAAAAAACCCCTTAAAATAACTAAATTTGCAAACACAAAATTCCATTCATATTTTTAAAATCTCAGTATAATGCAGTCTATAGTCTAGTTGTTCCTGTAAGAACAAAATGTTTCTACAGATAAATTCTAAAATACTTGACTTGTTTTTATTTGCTATGTCCCAAATATTTTTCTATTGAACTATGCTGATCAGACATCTTGTGAAATTATTTTTTTTGTCAAGAGTAAAATTTTCAGATTTATTTTGCTTAAATGCAAATTAACTTCCCTTTTTTAGACTAGTATTGAATTTCTCTATAAAAAAGGGTAGCTTTTTATGAAGGCCTGACACAAAAGCAATATTTGTATTTGTGTCTTCATGTACCTTGTGCTTGCTTAGCATTAGCAGCGATGACGATAGCAGCCTACAGAAAAGGAACTGGTAACCAAGTCAAATGAAAGCCAGTTAGAAAAAGAATAAAATAATGACTTTCAAGCCAATAATATTTAAAACATTTTTCGTTTTTTAAAGTAAATGAAAAACCACGTCAAATCTTTGGAAACTAGATTTCTGACCTATGTGTTGTGGTTATTTTGTATCTTCCTGAGCAAAATAGCATAAAAGCACCACAGATTTCAAATATACATATAGTAAAAGAATCTTCTACCAAGCACATCACTTTTTTTTTCAGAATCCTGGACATAAAGTGATACAGTCCCCAAGAATTGTTTGAGAGGATATAACATAAGAGTGCAACTAACAATTCTTTACAACACAAGCTGAACCTCCAGTTTTCTTTACTTTTGAAAGTGTAGATTAATAGATTAATTAATACCTGCTTCCACACACAGTTGCAATGGCTTTGAAACATCCAGAGGCAAGCTGGTATGATCCAGTATAACATCGATCTATAGCCCAGTTGAAGAGATTGACTTGATCGGGATTCAGTTCTAGCAACAGGACTACAACTTCACAGCCAAGCTGATGGACCTGAGCGTATAAATACATGCCAAACCATGATGTGCAAGATCAGATATGTTCATTCTCTACAATTTGTAGAGTGATATAGGCAAAACAAAGGAAAAACGGAGTATTCAAAATAAGTAAAATAAATCAGAAAATTTATCATAGATTTATTTTAGAGATAGCAGATTTGAAATGTGATTCAGTTTTCAATACTCCTCACTTGAAAGAAAATTGTATGTACAAAGACTACATAAATGAAATAAATTTTCAAAGGAGGTTTCCAAAATTAAGCACAGAAAAAAGGAGAATCTTTGGAATATCTAAGGCACTTGGTAGGTGGTCTTGGGCAACTTCCATTTGTATTGCTTAACTGATTTCTTAAATGTTTATTTCCTACTTTATGCGTGTTTCATAAAGGAATGCACTTTCATGTTTATCCTTCTTTTGACTCACACAGAAGCAAGGCAGACAAAGAAAAATACCTTCTGCAAGCCTCGGGGTATGAAAACTTGTGCGTTTAATCCAACCACGTCAAACAATCTAACAACTCTCCCTCCAGACCTTGTATCACTTAATCCCGGTACCGCCACTGCTACAAACACATCACAACTAAGGTGTGGACTGTGCCTTTGTGTTCCTTCAGTAGAGGATAGTACTGGAACACCAAACACTAATGCCTATTAATATTCTGTCACCAAGGGTAGGTAACTACTTGTAAAGACTGCAAATGATATTTAATGTTAATGGACTGGGTAGGATCCTTATCTAAATCTGAACTAGTTGTATAGGCAATGCAGTTTAGTTACAGTCCTTCATTACAAAGATTAATCATGAATTACAGTGATTAGCTAGAGGAAACAAATTTCACCTATCATATCCAAATTTTGCATTTCAAGGGGAAAAGTTAAGAAAAGGTAATTTTTGTCCCCAGTTACTTTGTGAGTGTTATATATTAATGATCAGTTAGACATGGTGATATAATTTTTGCGGATGATAATGAAAACATGTCAGGAGGAAAAGTGTATCTTTTCCTTTCTCTTGTTCTGTGTGTTTCCGTCCCACAAGCACAAGAATTTCAATTATACATATCACTTACACATATCTTTATAGCTCCATCCCTACCAACATTCCAAAACTTTATCTAATTTCTGTAAGATTTTCCCTGTAGCTATCCCTTCTTTCTTCCAATTTGTCCAACCTTTTTTTTCCTAATCAATTACCATTTCTACAGCATGTATCTTCCAGCTGCTCCACAAGCCTTTAAGTTTTGCTGTCTGCATTTTTTTAGCAATCACAGTCACGTCTGCTGGTATGAGATTTTTTAGGGAGAAGAGTAGCCCAAAGTGCAAGATACCACAAAGGGAAAGATCATTGTTCTCTCTCTCCACTTGATGGAAACCACCAATCTAGTCCTCCTTAATCAAAGAGATAGTCCCATCAGCTGTAAATACAGAAATGTGACTGGGTAGTTAGTTACAAAGTCAAAAACCATCTTCACAGAAATGGAAAATTGCAAGAATAATCTATTACATGTTCTTTAAAAAGAAAAAAAAAATCTTTCTTTCCTCTCCTGAATCATTTATCTTCTTGACTTCTTTGGAAGATCTACCCACTCACTTTCACTCTGATTTGTTTCACCAGCATCTATTGTTACCAAGCAGGAAGGTATTTTACATTCTTACTCCGCAGAAACTTGAAGCAGGTGGGTGGAAGTACTCCAAATAGAAATACAAATATTATTGAGCTCATGCCATTTTTAACCTTCCTTTATCAGCAGACAAAAAGCCTGAATTTCTGTTGCAAGCAACACTGAGCCATAAGGCAATTTTTTTAGCTTACTCTTTATCGACATTATATTTTCAGGAATAATCATTCTTTTACCGTTTAAATGCTTTTAAATTAATTACACGTTTGTATTAGAATCTTGCATAAAGTTATTGTTTCCTGCTCAAAATAAAATGTATACAGTCATAGTTCTTCCAGTCACAAACTCTTTACTTGCCCAGTACAGAGATTAAAATTATTCATCAGTGTCACATTTTGGTGAGTACTTACACGTAAATCTTGACAAGCCAGAATGTTATCAAGCCATTTGTAAAGATATCCGTCAGGGGAAAGACCAACGTTATCAAATACAGGTCCACAGCAGAGCACAGCTGACATGGCCTAAGAACACAAGAAACTTCAGTTACACAAAAAAGTAACATGAATGAACCTTTCAGAATTATTTTAGACCAGATTCAGGCTAACGGGACTGCCACTTGTTTTTCTTTTTGAGGGAACTATGGTGAAAATGGTAACAGTTGATTTTGCTAGAATTCAATAATTACGTTGCTATAGATGTTACTGGATTCAAGATAATGCTCGGTTTAAGCATTTTGGAAGGAATACTGTAGCCCACTTTCCCCATTCTTCAGGATACATTTTGTCATTTTACCGAGTCTTCACAAATCAAGCTACCAAAACAATTAAAATACAGACATTTTCTGCAAAAATTAACATTGTTTTACACCAAGTGATGCAGCTTATATAAGTACATAAGCTATTATTTTCCCAGCTTGCTTATGTGGGGGAGTTGCAAATGGTTTTGCCACAAAAGTATTTTATTATTTTGAGTATGTCCCCAGGACAGCGTGGGAGAGAATCCTGAGATGTGCGTGTGATACTGAATTGGTACTATATTTAATTTCAGAGCCTAAGATCCTCTCACTGAATCTGATAACCTGTTAGTGAACAGATAAGAAAAATTTTAAAAAGCATTCTGGTTTTGAAAATAATTAGCCTTGAAAAGTGTCTACAAAGAAAAAAATCCATAACTTCAGTGACTCATGCTGCTATATCCTATGACCCCACTGTATACACACATATGAGTACACAAGTTTGCATCAAGGACGCCAATTCAAATTTCTGTGAAATAAAAGGAAATAACCCCCACAATTACTTGTATTTTGACTGGAAAATTGCTAGTACTGATTTTGACAGTGCAATGTCAATACCTTTAATGCACAATACTGGTATCTTGTAATCTGATGATTCCTATCACTGTAACGGTCCAGGGGTGTGAACATAATACTGAAAGGTCCTGCCCACTGGCTGAATAAGATGAACAGGTGATGCCTCAAGCTCTGCTGAGGGAAGAGAAATCTCCTGTGGTGAACTAAGTGAACAGAAATAGAAATAGTCGTGATTTGTTAATGTTAAATACACATTCATGTGGCAGAGATGATGACACAAAGTTCAAATTTCTACAAAAAGGGAGTTTTTCTTAAATGTTCACTCACTCCAAAGTATCTAAGCTGCTTTTAAAAATCTAGTGAAGTGAGTAAGATGCATCTTATTTCTAAGAACCTTCAGTTCTGAATTAATGTGTAGGTATACAAACATGTAGACCTGACTTTAGAAACAGCAGGCAAGAAACTAATTATAGAATCAGGCTTTTCATTGCCTCTTGTGTTCCTTTAGTGGCAAATATTTACTTGTTTTTTCCAGTCCTTTAAACAGAAGCCCAAACAATACATATGTCCTAATCTAATACAGTAATAGGTAGGGACAAGAAATAAAAGAAACTTGGTGCCAGTTTGTTTATGCCAAAGACATGGTATATTTTCTGAACAGCTAAATTACCTGAGCAAATGAAAAATACCTATGAATTCTTAACCATGTGGAGAAAAAAAAAGAGAAAACTGTTAAACAACAGTTTTAATTCCCCTAAGCACAACGTGATGGCAGAGGCAGTACTACGTTTATTAAAGAGAATGGCAAACTGCTGTTGGACAATGATTTTTCACCTAGAAACCGTGCTGGAAGTCAACAAAGTCTAACTAGACAATACTAATGCAAATCAATATGAACAGCGGTTAAAGATAATAGATCTTGACACAATAAACATTTGTTTGCTAGGAGTTCAATGTTATGGCTTTGGTAGTTATTGATATCTTTTAAAGCCGTCTTGTTAGCAGAAATACATCTCTGAATTATTGAAATGCATCAGTTATTATTCTATTCTCTCAAAACATACAACATGGCTGTTTCATTGTGGAAAATTCATACAACATGCAGTCATTGGTCCCATGCCTTGTAGAACACGAGAATAAGTGCAAAGAGGAAGGCCTTTGCAAATACTCATGGCAGAGTAACTGCTAGAGAAATTCTGTATTGTTAATGAGCATCATTTAGAAGAGGAATAAAGGAAAGAAATTCAGGTTTTTGTTTGTTATCAGCAGCTAAGAACTTGATACCACTCAGTTCAAAGGGATTTTTTTACTGTCTTAAGTGAAACTAGCAGGGATGCCATTTTTTCCTTATTTTGTTTGACTATTATATAATTTTTATGTCTCTCAGAGCTGAAAGCAACTATACAATTTTGTCAAAATTTGCACACTGGAAACTTACATGAAAGCATTTGTACATTACTTATTCCCTTTGCTCTTTTGAATTCCTTAGTATTTGTTGCTACCAAGCTGCTACGTCCTGTCATAAATGATTTGGAGACAGTAAATTTACATAGACTGAGTAAGCTCCAGACCTTTTCTTCCAGTAATTACATGGAGGCCTTTAAAGTAGACTTATTTTTTAATTTTTTTGCCAATGGAATTTCATTACATTTCTGAAGGGATCTTGCATTATATAAAGAGCATGAAATCAATTGGAGAAATCTTTGCTATATAACTGGAATCAGGTAGCATGGGATACAGTCTCAACACCTCGGGCAAGTTTTTCACTACATTTGATATTGTACATTGTCTGCACCTACCTATATTCTCTACGGCCTGTCTGAGCTTATGAAGAGTCTGGCAATAAAGTCAAAGGGAAGAAAATAAGGCCTTATGTGAAGGAAATCTGGAGCCCCTAGAGGTCCCAGACAATTTTTTTGCTGGGCTTTTAAACAGATGATTCTTATATATGACTATTACAAGCTTCTTCAAGCTTTACTGTTATTTATTTGACTCTTAATAGACTTTTGAATACATCTTTGTCCACATTCCCGTTTACATTTGTTATATGACTATTCACAGGCAGTGAAAAAAGCACAGAAAAAAAGGAAATAAAAAATTACTTTTATGATACATATATAAATACAATTTTACAGTATGTTGAGATAATTTAGCACCATACCTGGAACACACTGAATCAAGTTGGCAATCATTGCACTGAAATGTGCTCTCATATCCTTAAGGATTTCGACTTCTTTATCATTTTCAGCCTCCAGAAGCATACGAGTCAGATCAACATACTCTAAGAACAAGGCTCCAAGGGCTAACGTATCTCTCTCCAAGGCTCCATTTGTACTAGCATAAAGGAAAGTTGCACATTAATACAGAGTAACAGTGTAGTTTACCACAGCTTTCTGAAGAAATGCATAAAAATCTCTCCATATCTGATAGATTACACAATTCTTCAAAGAACATTACCTACAAAAACTCAGTGTCGCAAACACTGAAAATTATTTCACTTAGAGATCAGTATTTATGATAAGTGATAGTCCTACCTGTCACTTATAACACCAGCATCGGCAAGTAGTTCAAAAATTCGCAGTAACTGCAGTCTTAGTAGATCTCGGCGTTCTCGACGTTTCTTGTTCTTGGAATTGAAAAAAAACAATGCTTTTTAACATGCACAGGTGAATACATTAAAGACTAGTAACTTCAGAAATGTCAGTACGGTAGTGAGATTTAAGAATTCCAGTTCAAGCATTTCTTTCATGAAGGAACTTGATTACTTTTGGATATGTGATCATAACAGTTTGCTTATGCATCAACACAGAACTTCTCTTTGTAACTATTCTTGAACACACCTTAGTCTTCATCAAAAATATGGAAATAAAATAATGAAATACTGGATAAAAATTAATTCATATTCAAGGTTCCTGTGCCAAAAAACATGCTATCTTCAGATGTTAGCTTAACACCATCTAGTCTGGGTGCTGAAAGCATTGTAAAGCACAAAACAGATATCCAGACCCCAGGAAAATGTTTTAGCAATTAGCCATTCTTGAACTTGGCAATGCTGCAGCTCCATGATCACCCATATTCAAGTTAGCGCCTAGCAGACACCACCGCAGTACACTCTTGGATGCGTTGACTGCAGTGGTTGTACACACAGTTAACATACTCCTCCCGTAGAACAGGACTGCTCTGTTGTTAACTGGTTCATTGTATCTCATTATCTTCTAGAAAGCTGTCCTTTCTGTCTTCTGTCTTGCCTTGAAAGCTGGGAATGCAACAAGGCCTGTTCTTTGCTGAAGGGCTAAATTGACTTGTTTCTTTGTATCCTGCATCTCCACTAAGCAAAAAATGTGAGAAGGTCAAAAGGCTGCTATTGCACTCCAAGAAATTTGCTGCCAGAACAAGAAAAGCTCAGAGAAAGCTCAAATTTTCCTCTTCTGAGCCTAAGAATGGCAATACTGAGTCAGACCAAAGCCTTATCTCACCTAGTCCTCTGGGTGTGCCGACGGCCAGTAGCAGATGCCTGGGAAAAGGCAGTGATACTTGCCCTGGTGTTCTGACCCAGGACTGGTGGGCTGCAGCATCCTAGCCAAAGGCTTTGTTCAATTCATTACGCCATTTGCTTCGTCCTATTCAGAGCCCTGTACTTCTCCCTTTACACCTTAAAGCTTCCAGGAAGCACATGTAGAGAAAAAAGCAGTTTTATCGTAACACAGTATTTATCAGGCAGAGCTGCCTCCTGCACCAGTGTCAGAGGCGATCTGGCAAGCTCTGTGCCAGTGCCCATGTGGTGGATCTTGTGTAACGTCCGTTTTGGTTTATGCCTGCGGTTCTTGGCCATGCTGGTAATTCTCTTTCTAGTCGTAGCATATGTCAGTTCAAGGATGTTATTTCTGATGTGTTGGATACCTGCCTGCTGACACGGAGGCTTGCCATGTTCTCTACAGCTACACGGCCCATACAGTCACTCCTGGCTTTACTGGTGGTGCTGCTTGCGGGGAAGTGGCCCACTTCTTCATAACAGGAGCACTACAGGAATTAATATTGCAGTCTCTTGTTCTCACATGCCGCTACTGACATTTCCATGTGCTAAATTTGCTCTTACAGCATACTGTAAACCTCTGCATTCTCGTGATTCCTTTCCTGAGGGCTGACTGGATATGTATGTCTCCAGAAACGGCCTTTCAAGTCTAAGTTGTCTTCAGTGGTGCACAGGCAGAAATGCAGAGGCAAGTGGCTGCACTAACGTGTATTAATCCACCTCTGCCCAGTATCAAAACAAGTGACCTTCAAATCAATGACTTCGTAGGGATGGAAGGCACACAAGTGAATCGAGGTGTGAAGCAACACAGAAATGGTTGTGGACATTTGCCAGACAGAATTATTAAGAATTGTCCACAGAAAACTTAACATGAATGAAGCGCCCGCCAAGTGAATTAATTTCTGCTTATTTCCATATTGGGCATAGCTGAGAGCCTCTGTCCACCTATTAATGATTTAACTTCTTCCTGATCACCATTCTTTGCGTGGCTTCTGCACCGAAGACTATGACTTGGCCGACGGGGACACCACACCAGGTCACCATGACAGTACCTTATTGAAACCGCTGTGGAGGACACAGTAGTGAACGCACAGTTTGAAATTGCTTGAGAAGCAGGTAAACAAGCCTGAGTAGAGGACAGTATTACTGCAACAACATCACCTTCTTTCCGTAGCCATGCAGACTTCTCAGCAGAGCTGCATGGACGCAATGGTTGTGTTTACACCAGTAAACAGAGATAGGGGCTGTTTGTGGCTCTGAAGTCAAGTAGCACAGGCTGCCGTGTATTCACAGTGATCCAGAAGACCTCAAGAAGTCCATGTTGCCTGGCAGGACTCATGCAATGCTTCTCTGGCCCCAGGCATTATCAGTGCGTGTTTTCTTACCACAACCTGCCTGCTCTAACCTGAGGGCTGGGCTGCAGCCAGAGCAGTCGTTTCGCAACTTGGCCCGTAGGTTGCTGCAGACAGGGAGGGAGTGAGGGGATGAGGGAAAGCAGAGCACAGCAAAAGCAGCCGGGTATGTTCGGAGGATGGTGTCTGGTGGCTCGGTGCCTTCTGGGGCTTGCTCCTGGGAGTGAGCTACCTCCAGAACCATCTCAGATTTCCATCTGGGAGCCAGCTGGAATGGCCCAAAACTGAGCCAGGGAGGGAAAACCGAGCAGAACGGCAACTTGAGTCCAGTACTGAAGGTCTCCTCATGGCTTTCCCATTTAACCTCATAGACACATCCCGTGACTAAACTGCTTACTGAGGATACAGAGCCTGTCACCGGCGGTTTTTAAGGACAGTTTAGACAACATCTGTCAGGAATGACACAAGACTAGTTCATCCCCCCTCGGATGGATCGGATGATCTGTTGGGATCCCTTCTAGCACTACTTTCTATTATAAGAAAAGAGAGTAGTATAATGAAGGTGAAAACACTGATGAATTTGTCAGTTAACCTGTTGTATTTAGAACGAAAAGATGTAGTCAACTGAAGTTGAAATAGATGACCCTGCCTACCCTGCAACTAAAAGGCACATCTGAACACTGCTGAAAAATGTGCCTGTAGCCCACCGGTGTTACAAGGAATTTTTTTTCAGATATCGAAAGCGGATTTCCAATATATCTGAGTTCCATATGAGGAGGTTCCATATTTCACAAGAAATTCTTCCTCAGAATGGATTTCTATATTGTAAATTTTATATGACTGCTAGAATTTAAATTAAACTAGGTTTTAACAGAATTATTTTATGTTCTTATACACAATTAATAAAATTCTTGTTGCACACAAAGCTTAACTTGTTACTTAGTACAAAAGAATATCTTTGTATTTCAAAGAGACAAAATTACTACCTTTAAATTAATTTTGCAGTTTAAACAAACTAGTACATTTAATTTCTGCAACTAACCTCTGGTCTTCTTTCCAGGGCTTCTTTCATTAGTGGGTGAAGTTCTTCTACTAATTCTCTAAATTAAAAAAAAAAACTTTGTAAACAAAATCTAGTCTCCTCTGAAAAGCATCATTATTCCATTCAATACATAAAAATAAATGTCTAAAGTGCAAATAAAAATTTGACTATATTTAAATTACCACAGAAATAATGCATTTAGATTAGAGGCAAATAATTGAGAATATGATAAGTGGGGAAGTACCTGAAAACAAGTGAATTTGTTCTTCCAAATCCTAATACAAGTGATTCTGTTATTTCTATGCTTTCAAGTCTCATCAAAGGCACTAGCTGCTTTAGTAAGACTCCAACAGATGGAGTTCCAATAGCCTAAAATATATTAAGAAATTATTGACATTTAATTGTCAGGATTATCAATATTAAGTAAATACATTTTTTTTAACAAAAACGACATTGTCCAAGAATCAAAATGTATTTTAAAAACCTGCTGAAATGATTTTACTATTATGGATATCAATACACCAGTCTAACTGGATGCCTGCTACATAACAGTCATCTCAATACGGCCTAACAAATAAATACATCTGGGAAATCTCTTTGCTTTCATTCAGATGATTGTAATTTACTTAATTTGTTATTTCATTAAAATATTCCAGTAATTGCATTTGTGGAGCTACTGCTCCTCTCAGGTTACTACTACTTTAAACTGTATTTCATATAATATTCCTTCATCTCCAACAGGCATACAATGTTTATTCAGAAATCTGCCTTACTGCTTAAGAACATTATAAATTTACAAATTGGAGTGCTCTACAAGGAAAGAAAGGGGATGACAAACTAAAGTTAACTTCAACACATATGTCCAGAACTTCTATATCTTGAATACACATCACCTAGAATGTGAAAAAAAAAGTAATATTTTGAAATGACACATCATGTGGATACAGATTATACAGGTGTTTTAATGGTTAATTACGTGCCTTAAGCAGTTTGTGTATATCAAAATATTTCCCTAACTGAAATACTTCCATCAGGATATGATTTTCCATGCAGATGCAGTTTAAAACTCTCCTAAATGAATAATTTGTTTGAAACAGAATGCATCACCTTATTATCATAGTTCACTGTTCCATCAGGAGTGGTAGCCATGATCTCTGGTGTTGAAGCACGCAGGTGTCCTGGGCTCATAATACTGGGCTTTGCTACTCCAAAACAGAGAATAAGATAGTTTCTCCACAAAGTAACATAGTTGTCTCCACTGCTTGCTGTACTTGTTTTCTTTGCATTAACAGGAATACTAGAATTTAAAAATAAATTAAAATTATTAAAATAATTTCCCAGTCTTAATTACATAGTATTTTACAATATTTTAAAAGGGAATAAAACATGCTACGTATCCACCAGCTAAAGTTCAGCACGACGTGATACAGGAGAAAAAGCAACAATTGCAACAAAAATTCGACAAAAATTTTTCAACTGTTGAAAAATCAACAGTTGCAATTATGAAACTCAAAACTGAATGTCTGGGTAGCACCTTGCAGGACTTACAGACTGATACTGAAACATGAGACTAAAAAGGCTTGTATTAAAACCACACAACCCCTAAAAATGAAAGTTAAATGCAGATTACCACTTACTTTGGATCCACAAGAGGCATTATCAGCTGTAGCCTCGTGAAAGCGTATGGCCAAGCATAGCTGAGAGCTGTAGGACAATGTTTTGGTAAATTCTCCTGCCTAAGAAAACTGAAGAGGCAGAGAACCCATGGGTCTTTAACGGACTGTGCAAATATCCAGACATGGGAAGGACTTTTCACATCATAATGGCTATTTACTAGGACAGCATTCCACTCCACCAGCCACTGCAAATCCACACTGTGTGTTAATGGAATTGTTGTCTACGGAGAGAAAAGATAAAAAAAATCACAGTGACAGTCATTTATTCCCTGCCATGTTCCCCCTCAGTACTTGTCTTTATTTTCAAGCTTCACGGCCAACCTCTGTCGGATTTTTTAGACCAACGCTTTTATGCTTCCCATCACATTGCCCTTTCACTCAGGAGGAGCTTTTTACAAATGCTGAGAAGAGCTACCTCATTATTTCCCCTCTGGTTCTTCCTTAAAGCTCCTATTTACTGCGATAGGCACAATATCTTGCCCTTAAACTCGACGATAACTAATGATTATGCTGACCAATATAGTCTCATTGTTGCTTTCTATTCTTGCTGCCTGTGCCCATCCACTGTCTCTTGTACGATGCTGCAGTCTGTAATAGGTATAGACTGTCCTTATGTTCGCTGTCTGGACAGCCGGACAGAGCCTTAGCCCATGATTAAGACTCCTACATGCTATGACAGTATGATAAATACCAATGCTATTAATAAATATTCTTCAGAATTCATCAGGGCATTTGAATATGTGTGTAGGGATTTAAGAGGCTGAAGCAGATGCTTAAGCAGTTTTAATCCACTTTAAATCCTGCTACCTTCAGTGGCAAGTAGGGTTCTCATATCAACAAACCATTTCTCTACTGTAATTTAAATTTTGTCTTAAGAAAACAACTTTGTAAAATGAAAACTTAAAACATATGTATTTTGGCATCCTTGTTATTCACTTATCCGACCTCAAATAGGATGTAACAGTTGCCTGCATCCTGCATCCACTATTACAAAAGCAATCACTAAATTACCACTCCCTGCTGTACTTGTCAGAAATCAGGTACACAGGCAACACATCTGCTTTGCTATATTATTAATGCATAGAAATAAAGCACAAAATCCAAACCTTCATCTATAGAAACTGCAACATCCAAACCCAGGTGCTGTTATTTCAGCTGAATATCCTAATTCCTGGGTTACAGAGTCAGAACGTCTCTTGCTTGCTCAGGTTCTAATCCCTCAATTTTCCTGTTTTCAGCTGCACAGTGGCCTGACTTCACCACCAGTTCGATGTCCCCTTCCTAGCCAAGGAAAGGGCACTCATGTGGCAAGGACTGATTGTTGCTTTCAACTTAATCAGGCTGAAAAGTGCCCAAACCTGATAAGTTTCTGCTCTGTGGACAAGGCCACTAATCTCTAAGAGAGTATGCAAAATAAGTTGCTCTATGTATCAGTTCTTCTGCTGATGCTTCTTCATTTAAAATGCTTACTGCATCTCTGCTTCCTCTGGTGGCATGTTAGACACATGAAACCCAGGAGGGAGCGAAAGGAGGGATTTACCCCAGCTGTGAATTACTCTAGAGCTTAGGCTTAGGTTTGCAGGCAGGGCCCCTTCTGAGCACACAAGGGAGCTCAAACTGACTCCCTTCTGGAACAGACGATGGCAATGAGTGACTTCCAAGTGCCACAAGCATCAGGTGGTGCTGGAAAGAAGACTTTCTCAATGGTTCTTTTGGATGAAGGTCACAGGTCCAGAATCTAGGTAGCTTTGATTATAAATTTTGTTATAATTTTTTCTATAGGTAGTGATTTTTTTCATGGAACAGATTGTCTGGGACATTGTGGAGCCTTGGAGCTCTTGGTAGATGGCTGGAGCCTTAAAGCTGTACGATTTCTTTGATTTCTAACAGCTTTATTTTTAGTATTTCATGTCTTGTATTTTTTATGTCCATGTGCTATGTAAACACTAGCAGTAACAGTAAAGTAGTACTTACTGAATCCGAAACAGCCACATGAATAAAACTTTCAAGAATAGAAGAACTCAATTGATCCATGACATCAATCATAGGCCTGTCATCATCCTGCATAACACAGAGAACACAAGTTAACTGCTCTCCTGACCAAATTATTTCCCATCTTATTTTTCTAGTACATGAAACAGAACCACCTAAAAATCATGACACGAATCTAAAACGGCTAAAAAAATTCATTGGTAACGATGGGTGCATTTTGTCTTTTTCAAACTAATCTCAGAACCGAGTCCAGGTTGTGGTTTGAATTGAAGTTAATTTGTGGTTATAGCTCCCTGCTTACCGAACAAAAGCACATATCAGAAAATCCCAAATGACTTTGGATAGCTGGTATCAAAAGACTGAAAAATTAGCTTACTGTTTATTAAAGCATTCCTTTCCCGTGAACACACATATTTGTGTTCTTAGGCATTTAGATGGCTCACTGAGCTGTGACCGCCAACACACAACACGACTCTCCGCATTTCTACATCCATAAAAAAGACTTAGAGGTCTTTACTGCACAAGGAAAACATATGTGAATAATCTTAAATGTGTCTTATGCTGTGTTTTTTACAAAACGGTATGCTACAGGAATGAGTTTCATTTCCAGTACAAATTTATAATCCTGACAATATGAAAATGATCCATATAGTAAAAAAAGGTTTTACAGTGTCTTTTACATTCACATCATGCCAAGAGAAAATATTAGGTTGCTGTACATGTTTCCCTTCAAATTCTTGTACAGGGCACACGTTATTGATGTTACATTGTTAAGTACACAGAAAGGTTTGTAGTGTTAAGGCAAATAGAAATGGTAAGCTCAGACCAAATGCTTTTTTATAAACTAAGTGCATACCTGCTACACCGCACCAATTACGTTAAAAGCAACTGTAATAGCAGTTTTGAGCTTTATCTTTGGAAAATTTTAATTCAAAGTTCCAGAAAAGGAAAATCATACCTCTGTCTGGCCAAGGGCCAGGAATAAAGCACGGATCTCTCTGAGGATTAAAACAGCTAGCTTACGCGTAGCGACCTGGAAACTACACAGCAGAACCAGTGCAAATCCTTCGACTGCGTGTAGTACATTAGAATAGGGGCTTCTTTCAGACTGTATCCTGTGGCTGGATCCATTTGGTATCAACTGCAGAACAGTGCAAGGGGGGGAAAATGGAATGATGGCGTTTGAAAACCAGGGCTCCATGAAATACTCTAGTTAACTAGGACACACATAGAAACAAAATGCAGAGGCCATGTAAATGCTGAAGTCAGAGAGTAACAGCGTTCCTTCAAACAACCAAGTTTTGTTGCTTTAGGTTATCTTGTTCCACAAAACCAATGTATGAGCAGAGTCCTTTCTCCAAACACTTCCCTTGAAATTCAAGTACCTGCTTTGTTCCATCCTCCACTAAAAAAATGAGTGGGTAAGTCAGACTGTGAAGACTTCCCACTTTTTCTACTCCAGATAATAGCTCCTCAGGTCCTTCTTTGATCCTGTAGCAGGCAAGACCTTAGGTATGGCCTCTAGAACCTGACCCCACCAGTAAAGTGTAACAATATTTACTGAGAAGTATGTGAGGATTTCTCTTTTCTACATTCTTTGTAATACAATTATTATTACCTATTAATTAATGTTTCTCTGTGATATAAAGCAGACATCATGCTTGCCCAAAGGAAAACAATTCCCATGTGACTGGGTTAGGAGATAAGAAGCCTGAAAATCATCTCTCATAATGAAAATAACTGTGGGACAGAGCAGATGGGAGGAGCAGGAGCAAAGCTGTTCAGTTCCCAGGAATGTTTGTAACACATGGAGACAGCAGGCTGTAGAAACAATAGGGTTCTTTGATGTTTTTGAATCAACCCAATGAAATGGCTACGGGAAGGGAAGATCCACTTCACTCTTCTCAGCGTTCCCACCAGCGTTATCAATCAGTTTCAGTCCTGGGAAAATGTCCTTCTGCCACATCTACATACACATATTTCACTTTATGTGCTTTGGTTGATGTGCGTATTTCAGTTTGACATGCATTCTCTTATGTTGCTCAACAACAAAAACATCTGCTGTATTACACACGGACATAGCTGTCCTCAAAAGACACCTGAACTAATTACCCTAAAAAATCTTATGTAGTGAATTCTTCCCAGACGAGTAAATGCGTAATACACAAACCACAGTAATAGCAAGGAATGTAATTTCTGCCTTCAATTAGTATAAATGTTAGGACACAGATTTCTTGATTTCATACCTCTCCAGATCTGGTTTTTGCCTGCTCAGAAGCTTTTCCTGGAGTGTGTATTACAAGCTTCCATTGTGTAAGCAACTGTAGCAGCAATTTCAGTGAAGTATCAAGAAGGGTATGATGCATATCATTCACTTCACGTAGCAGAAAATTAGTAAAACCAAAGAGTACATCCTCCCGCCAGTCAACAAAGTCAACAAGTAGACCCTGAAGAGAATTCTGTGCAATGTGTCGAAGTTCATCATCCATATGGATAGACAGCCTGCAAGTAAAAGTAAATGTCAGGTAACAAAAATCTCAGGAGTGTTTACTGTGGTAAGGAGCATATATTTCTCGGTAACTTAACACTGACTGGAAAATTCCCAGTGACAATTTCAATGATGCTATCGTGGTTTCATTACTACCGACCACAATTAACATCCTTAACCTGTTTTTACACTGTAATTCTTGCTACAATGGCGCCTGCAGATATTCACTGATCTAAAAGAATCACTGGCATTTGTGGCACTCCTAAAAGATAATGTCTTTAAAGTACATAATTTGGTAACTTTGCTGTCTCCATGAACCAAGTTTCAATTTACTCACTTATAAAATGACGCCTATTTAGTTATGATAACAAAAGGCTTACAGGTTAATACATAATTTCATAATTCATGTATTTGTTTACTTTCAATATAAAAGAATCACAACACTTCAGCTGCCTAACAGTTAAAATGAATCTTTAGCCAAGAAGCAAACCACAATTACTCAAAGCAAATCCTCAAAAGTAACAAAAAGAATTTGAATTAAAAAACTGCTTTATGTTTTAAACAACTTAGGATAGGGAAATGGGAAAAACAGGCTCAGGACTTTCCATACAACACATCGGACACCCCCAAAGTCCCTCTGAAAGATGGTGCAATTTTAGATCCCATTTTCAAATTTTATTTCCTTCTGTATCTTCATTGTGTTGAAGTTCTTTTCAACATAAAAATTCTTTATACTTTCTTTCGACACAAAAATTATCAAAGCACTTCTGTGTTGGTAGCTTGGCAGAATAAAGTACATTCAGATCTGTGTGTTCTGCAATTTTTGGTTCATTGCCTTTATGATGTATTTTGTTTTAATTACCCATGAGACTGTAATTTTCTGTAGTGTGTTAGAACTCATTTTCAAAGTATTTTATCCACATTTAAGCTACACAGTTGAAAATGAGGATGCATTATGAAGTAATGGACAGAAAGCTAAGACAAAAAAACCAAAACAGCCAAATGGAGTGGAACCAAATTCCATTCAGTTGGAAGTGTATGATGAGATGCGGCTCATAACAATTTGGTTCATTATAGCTGCCTAATTGGGAGGTAGGGAGCATTTTGTTTAAGTCCAAGGAAAATGACTGCCATGACACTTTACCCCTGGTGAGTACCACTGCAAAAATAACTGTTACATTTTAATAACCACGTGACTTTCTATATAAATTTGGAAACACAGTATTTAGTTGTGCTAAGAAAGGATCATTTTTGTCTCCTCTTCAGAATGCCAAAACCAGAAAAACAAGTAAAAGCCCTGACTATGATTAAGTCATCCATGAAATGACTTCCACAATGACACAAAGTAATAATGGAAAAGAGGATTAAAAGGACATACGTCTCGAAGTCCAAGTTACTGTGCAACGGCATGATCAAATGAGATAAAATTCAAATTGAGCATAAAAACGCATCTATGTATTAGCACTATATGACAGGCAGCTTGAGGAAGCAAGTAAATGTTACTTTGATTGCACTTGAGACATTTAAATTTAAGACCTACTTGGGAATTTGTAATGAATGGTTTCAGTGGGCAATGAAAGGGCAAAAGGTATATACTTCACATCTGCTTTATCGCTTATAATTTGAATACAGCTGTCCTGGAAGAAAGTCTAGGTGCTGAGTTACAGACTCCTTCTGGAAACCACCAAAAGACCCATGGGTTGTGAAGATGAAAAATTCAAACCAAACTGTGGATAAAAGAACCCATTAGCCCAAAGATGTTATTTTATCTTTAATGAAAAGAAAATATTTAACAGCTTTCCATCCCAACAACACAGCCCCACACAAATCCCTGGTGGAAGGTCTTCTCAGGTTCTTTTCAGAAACAGGGAGGAATTGAAACCTCACCTCTTCAAAGTATTTTATCTTTGCATTGATTTTAGCCTCTGACCCAGAAAAGACACAATATTGTAATGCAGTGTTTTCTAGGACAGCAAAGAATCACCTTTTGGAACTACTTTTTCATAATTGGGAGAAGTAGTCAGCCTAGACTCAAATAAATGTGGGATAGTATATGTAGAGAATGTAGAAGTTGCTCTGGTGCTGGGGTAGTCTGGAGATTTACATTAAGATTAGGCCAGGTATTAATTCCTTAAACAGTTTATTACTTTCTTCTCTGAAGCTATATTTTTGTAGACTGTTTTCAGTCCATGCTGTCCCAGACTAAATAGACGTAATTCTTTCAAACCCAATGATCTTTCTTTCCCTTGTACTCTGGTCATTCTCTTCTTCAACCGCAATGCCCCAGCTTGGACATTGTTCTCCAAATCAGGCATCCTTGATATTGATTAGACAAGAAGAACTTTTTCAAAACTCTTTTAGACTTATTCCTATTTATACGTGTGAAAAAGGTTTGCCTTTTCAGAGGAACATCACTTTTTTGTGTGTTCAGTTTGTGATTCTGCTCTGCAATACTGGGACCCTACCCACTTATTTCGACACCATGCTACACGTTTCCTGAACCATGAACTGTCTGTTAACTGCTTTCCAACTTCCATCCACTTACTTTTACCTAAATTGTGATTTCCTTGCTTATACTTGAGAATCTGATTTAAAACAGTATCAATGTCTCAAAGATGCTGTAGCATGTGTACATGCAGGAGATGAGAACAGCTTCCCAAAGGTCCCCTTGTTGGGGAAAGGCCGAGCCTGTAATTGCTTCCAAAGCTGCTCTAGAGATGGTGTCCTCAGCTCCTCTTGATGTCTCACTTCTCATAGAGTCCGAGTCCGATAACCTAGCAGACCTACAGCTTGCACGGAAATTACCCAAGAAATGCTTACAAACTGATTGTGGCTAAAGAATCACAACTGACCTTCTCTGCAAGAAGTTTGCTGACCAGTGGTTATATTGACAGTTGTGAGACTTCAGGAGGGAAGCACTAATTTATGAAGAAATCCACATTTGTCTCCAAACTTTCTTATAAGTAGTGACAGGTCTGACCTGGACAATCCTCTGTGATTGAAGAGCTGTGACCAGAATGGATACATGCTTTCTATCAGCTCGGATAAGGCCACTAATAAGGATAGAAAGCTAGTTAAAATATTAAAGGAAAACACGTCCTTTTTCATTTCCCTTAAGCAGAATTGATGTAACTACTTAATCTGGTACCTGTATAATTTGATAATGTAATGATTTAAAACAACCCACCAGTGATTAATAGCAGAGGATGTAAACACAAGGAAGTCAAGCTGGCCACGCACCACAGCACACCTACCACTGGCGGCAGTTTTGGCTTGTCTGGCTGCCTGCACTCTCTACTACTAGCAGAATTAATTGTTTCACTGTTTTAGCACATCACTGGGAGCTGGGTGTTCATAGAGCAGAAAAAACTGCTTTTGCATGTAACCCTCTGGCTCCTACATCTGCCATTGCTCACAGACGTTTCAAAAGCGAGAATGGAGAGGCAAAGATTGCTTTGTCACTCTTACCTGAGAGCAATATATTGCAAGGGCCTCGTGGCTCGATTTAGTACCATTATCCACTTACATAAGTAACACATGCTGGAATCTTTGGCTTGGATACTAGAATTGAAATGTAACAGACTTTTCTGTACCGACCAGCATCTGTTATCATAATTATTTGTAGTCAGTCATTGATGGGATGTCCTGAAACCTAACTGTTTTAGCAATGTGTTGTTGACTACCTTGTTCAGTGAAGTGAAGTCTATCTAGATAAATTCAATGGACCCCAAGCAGGGAGGATATGATATTTAAACTTATCCTTTTCTTTATTTTATGTCTTGTAATAGTAATAATTAAAAAATCAAAATAATTTTTATCAATTTAAAAAGTTTTTTGAAAGATACCACATCTAGTACATTCTGTTTTACCAAACAGACATCTGGGAATCATAAATCAAAACCGAACAGGTATCTCCATGTTTTTCCACTACGCAGAAAAGATGTTCTCTCCTGTTAATCAGAATGCTGTGATGGTTAAAAAAAGGTAATAAATGGTGAACATCATGAAGAACAGCGAATATCATGTAACCTACATACTGATGGAAGAGAGTTCTGGATCACATATCCTCTCTCTTACAAAATTATGAGTCTATAATATAAACACAATGACTGTAAAAAGACGGCAGGAATTCTGGGTCTTATCCATTAATAGCACGTTACTTTTTATAAGCATATGGTTTTGTCTAAGAAACAGTTACATATTCTGTGGCTCAGTTTTTCATTCTGTTCCCCTTGAGCAGTCATTAGCTTGGACAGCTTACCTTGCCAGCAAGTCGATCAACTCAAGTTTTGACATTCCATCAGGAAGCAATCGAGGAATAGCAGCAACGCATGTTCTGAACAGATCAATTTTTGGTTTTCTTTCACCACTGAAAAATTAAACCAGAATTTTGACTAAGCTTAACAAGTAACCATGTTAAATGATCCACCTACAGTTTTCAGAAAAGGGCTGGACATACTGGAGCGCCAGAGGCCTACTAAGAACACCAGGGCAGAAACCTAGACACTACAAATGAAATAAAAAGGAAACATGAATAAATGTTTCCATTGAATGAATGGTTTTGATTTTCACATTTTTCATGCATCGTATCTATACAGTACTTGAAAAATCAATTATTACTGATTCATTTGTTTCTTTCTGAGAGGAACTGGCAGACATATCAAGATGGAGTTACAATGTAGGAGGATTCCTCCATCAACATCAGCATTTGTGTGATGCAAGTTTCGGATGAGGCAATGAGGAAAAGGTTGGGGTGTTCCTCATCACAGTGCAGCTATATTACACCAGCTGTATAAAGCAAATAGCAGATATATAAGAAGCCCCAATGACAAGACTGAAGATCCAGACGCTTGCCCTCAATAGGGCACAGATCTGTGGAAATCGCACACCACACACTGTTACACTGAAAAAGAAGCGTAATTTAGAGGTAGGTATGGCCAGAGAATTTCTGTTGATCCCTGCCTGAGATAGCAGCACTTTAGCAACCATCACCAGCTAAAACATGTTTTAGTAGCCCCAAGGCTGCTCTAACCTGTGGGATGGCTCATCTGTTCCCTAACAGCCTGGGAAAGTGGTTGAGTCTAAAGTTCAGCATGAACCAAACGCTAGGCTGGGAGTCCTTAAGTCTTCTAAAAGTAGCTCCAGTTTCAGCTGCTGATTATTTTCACAACAGAAGCAGTTGTTTTCTGACTTGTTTCCAATATTTTTTTGTAAGAATGCAGATTAGAGAAGCCCTTCACACAGACCCCAAAATGTGGGGTTTCTTTATTTGCTCATTTTTAACTCGATGACTTATTATTTGACAATTGAGCACAGAGGAAATAACCAAAGCATAACAGTATTTCAAACTGTACAGTCTTTCCCACAATATTATTAATCATTAGCCTGTAATATGCTTTGGAGGAATCAAAAGAACAAGGTCCTATTTAGGGACCCTACTATAAACATGCAGAGAAAGACTGCTCCCGCTTTAATACGCTTCCCGTCGAACTAGAAAAGAATGGGGGGAAAAAGAGAGACACCAAGAAGCATTGTAAGCTACTTAACACCACACTGAAATTCAGTGACAAAACAGAAAACAAATCTGGTTTTCTTGCAGCCCAGTCCAACGCCCCGCTTACTACGTGACTCTGCCTCTCCACCCAACAGAAGAGGCATTTGGATGCCTTACTTCTGTCTTCAGTCACAGAGAAAGCCTGAGTGCGATACCATCTCACAAGTCTAATACAAGATTTCTAGAGTACCACTGAGCATTCACTGAAATAATGGGTACAGAAAAGGCATAAACTGACATTAGGCTTACTTAATTCCACGATTAAAGGCAGTTTTGTAGTGAATACCATTCTTTTGCTTAACTCCCTATATACTTATCAGCCTGGACATATATTACATTAATAAAATGATGATATCATTTTTAATCTACTTACTTAAATTGTACATGAGGGGAAACTATTTTCATCATGAATTATCTCTGTCTCACTGTATCTGTATCCTAACAGATAGACCTTGAAAGGTTCTGGCAAGAAAGCAACTGACTTGAAAAAGAGTAAAATACAACATCTCATCTGAGAATTTGGTTATAAACACATCCCTTTGAACTAGTGTTGCTAATGCAAATACTAGTTGGATTAATAACTAGTGCAAAATGCTATATTTTTATAGTTGTAAACAATAAAGAGCCATTGGCAATTTTATCTGCAGGTAAACCAAGGAGTCTTCCCCGCTGACTTGAAATGGAAAGTGAACTTGCAGAGTTTCCTTATTATCAGTCCCCAGCGAGGGCAAACTGTGCATTTAAAATGGAAGCATGTAAAACAATAGTCTGAGAGGAAACTCTTCTGAAGGCAAATGAGTAATTGTTTATAAATATAAAATCTGTGGGTGTTCTGTGGCTTATCAGCTGCTCAGAAGGCTAGCCGGAGAAGATCCAAATCTGAGGCTCGAGTTCCCAGCTTGTCTGGGCTACCAGGCACAAGATGCGAAGCGTCCGGCAAGGAGGGGCCTCACTGGGCTCTGCTCGCACCTCTGGCTGACTCAGGATCCACAAGGATGAGTTCTACATGAACACACCAACAGCTGTCCTCACCTGGAAGCTTGTGTTTCCATACCAGCATATCAGATTTTAGTTAGGTATTGTCAGGAAAAATCTTTGAAGTACTTGCAAGAACAGGTCTGCACGTTAGAAAAATGGATGGCCTGTTCTGACTAGACGTTGGAAAGTAATTATAACCAGTATTGAAATTCATATCCCAATGGAGCATGCAAGGGACTCTCCTTAGTCAGGATTTCAGTAAGACTCTCCAGAGTAGCATTTACTACTTCAACAATAAATGCTTAAAGGATCAGTCATTAAATACAGAAGTATGTCTAACGCTGCTAAAGAAAATTCCAGAATCTGTATACTTTAAAATGTTATGACTATTTATTGCCTAGCTACTTCCCTCTGATTCTTATTTTATTTGTTACTAAAAATATCATTATGATACTCAGTTTATACAATAACATTAACTATATGTAAATATGACAAAAGCCATAACTTTAAAATATAGATAAATGTAGTATGGTTTCTGTGTATTAAAGCACATAAGAACTCAAAATAAACACGTAACTCTAGTGAAGCATGAAATTCTGTAAATAAAATTATAAGTAACTCCATAAAACCAATATATTGGCTTTTCCAGTTATCATGCACAATGAAGTTTTTAAAAGGGCCATTTTAAATGCTAATAGTAACAGCTAATGATATTCTTCATGAGTTCACATGATTTTAGATCGACTGATAATTAAGCATCCCAGATTTTTTTTTTCCTTGGAAGAACAAGTAAAAATGTGTTCTAATGTGTTTTTCCTTTCAAATGTATATATTAAGTTACAGCTTATCTGGATATAAAGTACAACACAAAAATACAGTAACTTACATGTCCAGATCTTCTAACCCTAAAATCTTTATCTCTCTGACAAAAGTTACTACCTTAAACGGTGACAGACATTAATAGCTAAGGTTAAGTATACTTAAGTACACACTTCTTATCTAAGTGCTCAAGGTTTTACTAGGCAATTATCTTTTAGGAATAAAATATGAGTTTCAAAACTCACTTTTCCTCTCGCAAAAGTCTGGATACCCAAAATGGTTATGAGAACTGGTTGTCAGTACTGAGCAGTGTACTGGGTAGTACTCCAAGAAAAATATGAAATATTATCAGATAGCAATATTAGCATTTAATATAAATGAAGTAAGACAATGCAAAACACACAAAGAGCTTACAATCTCTTCTACACAGTCACAGCAAGAAACAAAGGCCGAGGAATGACATTAAAACATAAAGACTACATCAGCTGTAAAAGGTAGTTGAATTTGGCCAGTCATTGCAGTCTATCTACCACTCACGGTATTTTTAGCACATTGCCCTTTTTTTTGACAGTATATGAAAAATGCCCTTTCCATTACACATTGAACTTTTTTCCAGGGTTTTTTTCTTTTCTAGCATAACTACCATGTCCACCCCTCTAACACGAAAGATATGCAAGGTCTCTTTACAGTTGGGATCTCTACAATCTGTGCTCTGCATGTGTCAAATGATGTCTCTGTGTCTCTAAAGTCCACCTCACTAGAACTCTCTCCAGGAAACTTCCCTCATTAATAATTTTGGATGAGAGTGTAAAATGCTGCTGTTCAACACCGATTGAGATGTACTGGTTTGATTCTGTTCCAGTGGGGTACTGCTTAAATCCAAGACTCTTATCACAAAACAATTTGGGTTTTTAATTAAGATGTGGTTTTGATTACAGGCATGAATAGTAATGGGAATTTTGAAAGATTATTATTAACAGGGATTTATAGAATTTGTTGTATTCATTTTCAAGTTCAGTGATGCAAATATATCTGAAACAGTGTTCTAAGTGTAGGCTGACAGGTTTTCCATTTTTCCACTTTTTACCATGTAAACATTCATAGGATTCACACGTGATTTTGGCTACATCGAGAGCATCAGTTCAATTCCAAACACTGCAATATGCAAAGAAGTACAATCAGCTTGTCATAAACAGTTTTTCAAAGTACATACTAACTAAGCTAAATGTTCCTGTTTCTTGCTGTTTCTCTGATGACTCATGATGGACAGAAACACAGAAAAAGTTCTGAAATTACATCGTTCCTGTTTCTTGCTGTTTCTCTGATGACTTGTGATGGACAGAAACAGAGAAAAAGTTCTGAAATTACATCACAATATTTTATGGGATTTACTGTTCTTTAGCACTCACGTAATCATGTCTTCAGGTTCCTTGTTAAGCATCTGGATGTTGGTTAGCATCATGCACCGACCCACTTCCTTGTCAAGGTGTCTGAGTATGTTGTCCACAGCTTTTCTTACTTGAGAATAATATAATGACATACCTGCAATAAGCAATAATACGCATTTTTGTATAACTGGGGATATTTATAGATACATTTCTTTTGAAAAAGAAAGCTGCTTACTCATGCTGTGCTGCATGAATTGAGAAAAATGTTTTCCTCATGAGATGGCATATTCCATCAGTAATGATATCCTGAATCAGAGACAGAATATGTTGCCCTCTCCAAAAAGAATGCTATTGTATGTAAAAATAGCCCAGGTGATATACATATACACATATTTTTCCTAGAGAAAAAATTAAAAAATACCTAGTCAAAATATGTCCCTACACAGTCAAATGAAGCCACACAGTTTGCCAAGTTATACAATATATTTTGTGACTTTTCTTGACAGACGTAAAAGCTCTGATCCAGTAGCACAGTTTAAAAACTACAGGCAGAGAAAAAAAGCAATCTGAATGAGCATCCCCCAAAACTTTTCTGATACGGAAATTAATGGCATGACATGTTATGTGAAAAACAATATTAGACATACAGCTTTATAGTAGCTGATGGACATCAAATCCTTCAAAAATAAAACTTGAATTAACTCTTTGTCTATATTCATCAAAGGCTAAAATTTCATTTTTTAAAATGAAATTGTACATAATAACACTGAACAATATATTTTTAATAATCTATTATCTAGTCAATTCTTTTTCTATTTGATAAAGACAATGTAAGCTTAGAATTTCAAAAGGACATCAATTTTCAGATCAGATATGATCAAAAGTAGAACGGCAGAGTAGAAGGCAAAAGAAAATATAGGAATTATGTAGCTTAATCTTACATGTTATACATAGAAACTAGAATATTGTATCATAAAATAGTGAAGAAATTGCTAATAAAATACAAGAATTCAACAGTGCAAACATTTATTATCAAATGCACAAGGAGTAACCAAAATTAACTGAATTAGTGACAGCACTAAATACTACACTGCTATTTCAACAGCAGTGGGTCTTACATTGCTTATTTTCTTGATATTACTACAGTGATCTAGCAAGAGAACAACACAGGTCTTCGTCACTGGTGTAGAAATATGCAGACTGTTTCATTTATATAACTTTGGGGACTTAATGTGCTAAGGCGAGTAGCCAAATCTTCTTCTTTGCCAGCAAAACCAGGTACCTTCAGGGCATGACGCAGAAGCTCTTCTCCTACAGCACAGGATTCTCCCTCTACATTGACTATGAAGGAAGCCCAAGGTAATGGTGCTTTTAACTTAGGCACTTCAGTTCAGCTTTATTTTACATTTAGAAGTTTCTGTCATTTTGGAAGTTTCACTTGGTGTGACAAACTGTAATTAAAATGAGGATATCAAAGGAATCTTTGCTGATTTTCAAAGCTGGTACATTTTCTGAGCACAGGCACTGTCCCTAATAAGATGAATATCCATGTAGAAACACAGCTATTCAGCACATAAAGAAGCTAACTCTTAACTATCTGTACTTAACCCCACCCGGAACACAGGGCCACTATCACTTGTGGAACACGACTGAGGACTTTTCCTGAAATAATAAAAAAAAAGCAGTACTTGTCAAACTAAACCATACATTTCATTAGAATGCACAATAAAGAAATCACTTGAATACTTAACAATAGGAAAATATTCTGCTCAGGTACTGAAGACTTTTTCACATTCATTCTCATCCAAGTTTCTATATTGTCCATTCTCTTACTGACCTATCATTTTAGCTTCCTCCTCCGTAAGAGTTTTGCTCAAATATGTTTTCTTCACTCTGAGAGTGTTTCCAGAGGGAAGGACAGCTCCGGTCACCGGCATTGGAGGTTCACCATCTTTTTGCTGCAAGCTATCAGCAATTACCAAGAAAGCTCTCAGACCAATATTCATTCTCTGTAAAGCACAGAAAATGAATGAGTATCATAATCAAATAGTCACATTCTACTCATATGCTTCAATCACTTTGAAATTTTGCGTATGCCAGCATTTTTTTCTGTATCTTCACTACATTGACTAGTCTGATAGATTTTACAAAAAATGCCCATGAAATAAATTGTAAATTCATATCTGCACTATGAGCAGTGCTCTCCCCTCTCAAAACTTTCTATTTCTAAGTATTTTCATTAGTACGTTACCTTTTTGCCAATGCCCATGAAATAAATTGTAAATTCATATCTGCACTATGAGCAGTGCTCTCCCCTCTCAAAACTTTATTTCTAAGTATTTTCATTAGTACATTATCTTTTTGCCTTCAGCATAAAACACATGGATATGACCTGGTATCTAGTAATGCATCTTAACTGGATCTTCAGCTAAACACAAATGTCCTATGTGTTCTGTTACAAAAAAAGATCAGTAACTGTCTCAAAAGGCCCCCGGCTTGACCATACTGAGTGAAACGTCTGGAAGTGTGCTCAGCACCGAAACTGCAATGTGAAAACATTAGGAAGATGAGCCTAAGTGACCTGAATGCCTTCTGGGAATTCACTAGAGGAGAACTTGCAGGTTTTGCATTGCAACGATTAAAAGACCAGAATGTTCTCAATTTCCCAGGAATGTGTTCCAAAAGCTCAGAGGCTGTCCTACTGACAGTCTCCCAGAGGTGCACTTACATAGATTCTGGGTCTTTTGTTTAGAATGCTAAAGTCCACATACATCAAAAAGTAGCCTTATTATTTCATTGTTTTCAGACTTACATTGTGGTTGAGAAACAGTAAAATTTCAGATGTTGATTCATCGAGAAGCTAAGGACTACGTCCATTCCCTATAAGCTCGGCTTCGTGCAATGCTAATTTTGCATCGATCCTTGGCAGGACCTTCCTCAGTCAATACCGCAGGTGACTGACCCAGAACGGGGTGGGGACTCCCTGCTCAAGAATTCTGTTTCATTTTTATTTACTCTGCTGAAGAAAGATGACAGCTGTGCTCAAAGTAAAGCTTGCCTTGCACTTCTGCTGCTTTTGAAAGCAAAAAGTTTAATCTACTTTTCCAAATTTTTTTTTAATCAAATACAATTTTTGTAAGGTAACTCATTCTGTTTCAACATATTAGTGAACAGATGTGACTGTTTAATACTGCAAGATCAATACGGACATATTTTATGAGATGATCACAAATGTTTTTTATTTTTTAATGTGTTTGTTCTTTTTAAACGAAAATGTTTTCAAAATTATAAGCAAATAATACATTATTTCCAAGAGAATTTTTCACTATTTAAATTTTACAACTTATTTTGATTTTCTTTAAAATTTTTCAAATTTCTGATTGTTTTCTCTAGGGAAAGCACTAGGAAGCTGACTCATGACACTAACGCTAGTGGAGCTTTACTGGTCAGAGTGGTAAAACTTTATCAGTTTTTTTCTTTTTTTGTCATTTTCAATTCTTCTTGCATCATGCATCTTTTCCAGTAAAACTGCTTTGAAAAACATTGACATTGTTACAGAAAATTTATTTTTTATATTAAAATAGTTTAAGGCATTGCATGTAACAACAGCAGAGTGACAAGGAGATACTGTGATCAGTAGTTCCATTTCTATTTTTCGTTTCATTTTGTACATTTGCACTACTTCACATTTGATAATCTTCACTGAGGAAACATGAGATAGCAGTGAACAATGTGACATTTCACAGATCAAAGTCCACAGATGTATTTTACCAATAAATCAAGTTCAAGATTTGGCCTGAAAATTGGACAAAGGTGAAAGCATTCTTAGAATGTAACCAGAAAGTGAATGTAGCACAAGACAATATACACTAACTCAAAGAAATGCAGATGCACATCATACCTCAGGGTTGAGACTGAAAGCTTTTGCTGGTTTCCCGACACAAAGGAAGTCAAAGATAATTTCTTTCATTGCAAAATCTAAACGTTCCTAAAATAGTAAAAATATTGCAAATCATGAAGCTGCTCACTTCTGCTACTTGTTTTCTTTCAGGAAACAGAATATTGAAAAGCAGTTTAACCAGCATTTATTTAAATGCACAGAAAACCAGTTTTTTTTCAGAAGTATGCAGAACATATTATCAGATCTAAGGTTTCAATACTGCTGTATGTTGACAAATTCAAAAACTGACAGCATTTAAATAGAAAATGATCCATTTTGAAAATAAAGCTTTTAATTATTTCATTTAAACTGTGGTAATTATGGTACTAAGATAGTATTTTACACAGAAAGAGCTTGTTCACAGATGGCACAGTTCAGGGAAGATTTTAAGCATCTGTTTAATTCATTCCTATTCAGAGACTTTAAGTATGTGCTTAAGCGCTTTGCTCAATGGGAATGTTTTCTGAATTTAAGTAATAAAAGAGATGAAAATTCCAGCACTGAAGGTTAGTTTATTTTAGCAATTCCCATTTGAACTGTTGAAAACTAAATGCGACAACTACATGCTGAACTTGGTTTTCCTCTGTCTGACTTACTGCTTTAAAAGCAGTGCAACTCATTGTCCTATATAGTAGGAATGATTCAGTATTAGGACAAAATTTGGCTTATTATTCTGAACTTTATTGACAGTCAGAGCCTGTCAACAAATGCATTTTCTGACTTGCTGGCAATTCCAAAAACTGACAAAAAATACATTTGAATTGAAGTGAAAACACTTTCATCTGTTTTCACGGTAATGACATTAATCAAAACCTGTTGTTCAAAAAAAGTCTGCCCCAGCTCAATCTATAATTTTATCATTGCCTAGATGAAAGATACTGACAATGGGCTTGCAAAAGATTCAGACAGTATAAGTTTATTTATTTGTTAATTTGTTATTGGGAAAACAAGTTATTCATTAATTGGAAAGACATATGCGTGGTTCCCCCATACCTGTGCAATAAACTGTATTATCTTCACAAAGATGTTTAGAGGCATATCTCTTGGCACAACACCACGGGACCCTTTTGGGAAAAGTGTTGTGACAATAGTAATAAGTCGACTGTAAAAGAAAGAAAAAAAGCATTAGACATTTCCAGATGTTTCAGACCTTTACTTATCACGAAATGTAAGGGGGAAATCCTGCTCTGTTTAGAAAGATTAGAATTTATTTCCTTTGAAATGAAAATGCAATGGGGTATCTTGTTCCAATCTTTTGCTACAAATTCAGTGTAATTATTTTATTTTGTTTCTACACTATAAGTAACAATAAATCAGTTGATGACATGCCACTACAAAAAGTATTTCTAACTTTAACTAGGCAAAGAGTGATTTCTAGTTCTTCCAAAACCAGAAACAGTTTATACAGTAGTTTTAATAGGTGGGAGAACAAGTGACGGTGCCACAAAAGGGAATATTTTCTTGTGTACAGTTGAGTTTTCTATTTCACAACAGGAACAGGTTCAATTCAAAGGAATTCAGGAGAACTACAAAACCTCTTCACTGGCAACATCCACTCTGCAAGGCCTGATTATCATTACAAATACAGCACCTTACCTTTGGGTAGCTGTGTTGCTTTCACATTTAATTCTGATCATGTAAACCCACAGTAGTCTGTACAGAGATTCCAGTGCAACTCGAGCCATTTTTGGGTCCTTATTCTAGAGAAATACATAATGTAAGAATAAGCTTCAGGCACAAATTAGAAAGGAAGTTTTGCGCTTAATCGATGTCAAGGTTCAGAGTTTTCATTACGACACTGCAAAAAGGTACAGCCTCACAGCTGCCCAGTACCCCATTCCTGTAGCTGCAGGACGCTTATGCATCTGACCTATCCCTCCTGGTATTAAGTTGTCAAAAAACCCAAGTATCAAGTTAGTTCAATTAGATACATATTACAATTTAAAACCTCTATTCGAAAGCCACCTCAATTTGACTCTGAAAAGAAAACCTCATTTTCAGTTGATTCTGTTAATTTGAAAGCTGTTGCTCTGTAGTGGAGATTTGGTATGAAGAAGACAGCAGATAAATGTACTGTACATATTCAAAAATGAAAGGGCAAAAATCTGTGGATGCTTAGGCTGGCCTAATTAACATGGCATCTGGGATCAGCTGAACTGAATTGGATTGTCTGTCTGGATTGCTGTTTATTTTTGGAAAGTTTTGAAGTAGTACAAGATTGTCTTTGGGTCTCTTTGGTCATACGTGGTTTTTCTGTTTCTGTGGTGGTTTTAAGGGCTTTCTGAGTAGGGTGCAAGTCTATACAGTCCAATCACGTGGTCTCCTGCATGGTGGGCCATCCACTGGGTTAGACTTTGAAGGAGTCCAGTACACTTTGACCCGAGATAAGATTTGCCTGGCCCACACTTCAAATCTCCACGGCAAAGAGCTGAATTTTTGTCTGCAGACAAATGTTGAGTCACAGATCAAAGACTGCAGCTTGATCAAAAAAAGTGCAACCAATGCCATCAATAATTCTTGAATGTGTATTGGTCGAGGTCCTGCAAAATGGAAGGAAGACAACCCACCAATGATACGGGATATGGCTCCAACTTCCAACGTGTTGGAAGTTCCAACTTCCATCTGTCACGTCACAAGCTTAGGAATAGGAACACTGTCCTTGGGTTGCAATTTCCGCTGAACTCCTTGACAACATATTTTATACAATAAAGTTTTATATGGAACAGAAAATTGAAAATTGAAAATCTTTTTTGTTTATTATAGCGGCATACAATGGTTGTAGCACATGATTAGTATAAGTAGTAAAAGGAATGCCAAAGTTTACGTGGCCTATTAAACCTTGCAGGATTTTAAAATCATAACAATTGTTAAAATCGATTTGTTTAATAACCTGTTTACTTTCGATCCATTTTTCATCAGGTTTCATCGTGTCAGTCCTTGTAAATTTCAGTCCTAAGAATTTGATTTCTTCGACAGGTGATGGAGTACGTTTATCAAAAGTTATTCTTATCCCACAGCTTTCAAGAAAACAGCAGACACTGTGGCTAACTGAGTTAAGGTAACAAGAGCTTGTGTGGCAGAGGAGGAAGTCATGCTTGTAAGTAAAAGTCCAAATATTCCAGCGACGACATAGTTCAGCTGCAAGGGCAGCTGAGAAGAGATGGAGGAGAAAAGGGCTGAGACTGGTATCACTGGAGCTTTCTGAAAATCGTAGACCAGTTTTCCGTCAGAAACAGCAGCTGTACAGCAGAACCAGGATTAAGAAGAACATGATAAAAAGCCTGAGAAACATCCAGGGAAATCATGGGCATGTCCACGGGTAAGTTCTGTGCAAGCGCATGATGGCTGGGTGCCGAGTACTTTGGAAAGCACGTAGCGTGTCTCCCTTTGGAAAACTGAGAGAAGTTCACCACCAATTGAGCCTCTTTAGTATTTCGAGGAATTTTGTCAGCAAGAAAAACCCAGCCAGTAATCCCATTGGGATGAGGAGTATTTGGCCTACTATATCTGACATCTTCTTCATTTTCCCAAGAGGACGTATTAGCACTGCATGTGATTCCTTTACTACTGCAGGCAGTGCCCAACACACTGTTGGTGCCTAAGAATTTGTTGAAGTTGATGTGGACCTTTTGAACACAGGAGCAGCTGGCCACAGAACTCTGCCAGGACCTGCTCTGTTTCTTGATTGATAAGTGCTGCTGGCTTTTATCCGTTGTTGTTGCTCTTCTAGAAATTTATTTTTGAATGCTTCTGCCTCTTCTTCTGTGATTGCTGGAGGAGCAACTGGCTTGCCAGGAGTGAGGTCCATTTTCTTTAATTCCTCCATTTCTGTTTTCCAATAATATGGCGTTAAGTCTGGCCCATTCAGGCCGAAGGGATACCGTGTTGGTACTCATGGATTCATTCCTGATACTGGCATTGTTTGACCCATTCTTTGTAAAGTTCTGCACCCTTGTCTCAAATTGTACTGGAGCTTTCTCCTTGTCCCATGGGGTTTGGAGACAAGGAACTGTTGCTCCCACTGAAAAATTTTGCCTCTAAATGAAACACAGTGCTTTGACTCTCTCTTATACAGAATTCCTACCTTGAATAGTTTTTTGTAAATAAAGTTTAGTTAACGATATATGTTCCATTTCAAAACCAGGACACTTATTAACTTTTACACTGCTTTCAACAGGACAGTATGAAATGCCCTTTGGCCAGAATTTGGCCAGGGTCAAATATTTCCATGTCCTGGCAGGAGTTTCCTCCATTAATTCAAGAGAAAAGTTTGTTTCTGTAAGATCAGAGATTTGCCAGTTTATATTAAAATCGGAAATAAGATTAGAATATAAACGTTTTCGCTTTCCCAGTGTATACTTGACCTTAATGGTTTTGGGAAGGAGATTGGGAGGCTCTTGAGAAACCTGATCCATTACGTGGTTCATGGGAGCCCAAACAACACCGTAGAATCCCATATACTGTCCTGGTGTGCTCAACTCTCCTTCTAACAGAAGGATTTCTCCTTCTTGTTGATCTAGCTCTTCTTTTAGCTGCGTGAGTTTGGTTTGGGCTTTGAGGTGCCACTCTGACTGGTGAAGTGACTGCTTCAATGGTTGGAGCAACTGTTCCTCTGTACTGAGAAGCTGTGGCCAACCATCTTCTTAATTTAGCCACTTATTCAGCTACCTTCCCTTCTCTGCAAACTAAAGACTGAATGTGCCACTACATTAATCTACGAGCCCAATGAATAGAAGTATACATCAATGAATTATAGGTGGCAAGGTGAATTCCAATTTGATTTTCAATTGGTAAGGTAGGAGCAACTTTAGTTGTATTTTCTTTAATTGTTTCAAATAATGGGTCAGGATCTCCCTAATTTTTGGAAAAATCTATATTCCCACCTCAGAGATCTTACAGCTGTAGCCACCTTTTCTAAAGCTTGCATAACCTCATAAAACCCCATAAAATTAGTTGCAATAGCAATACGTTTATTTTCTGAGTCTCTTTGCAAATAGGGTTCTAATACACCTTCAGCAAAAGTAAGTGATTCAGGTACAGGTGGAAAGAAATCTTCGGATAGACTATGAACATTTTAAAGAGCTATTCTACCAGTAGGATCCATATGAAGAGAGTCAATACAAGTTGTTTCATTAAGACAGAGACAAAGCACAGCAAGAAAGCAACAGCAATAAAGGATGTAATATATACCTTGTCAACAAGCTTGGGAATTCAACTTTTGGAGAACAGAGATTCCCTCCACAGTTTGCCTCTGAGCTGAGAAAGTGGTTGCGTGTTCTACCTGTGCTGTTTGTAGAAGCCTCCTAACCACTGGTTCATCAAGCAGCAGTTCGGAAGCCCTTCATTTGAGCCAACCACTTCACTGTGCTTCTTATATTGGCCTTTCAGGTAGTCACAGGACCGTCCTTTCATATGGATTCATTTTAAGTGTGGAATGGGACATGAGTTATTGCGCAAGTAAAAGAAACATGGAGAAGTAGTACCGATAACTAGCATATGTGTATTGAACAGTATGTGCTGGGCAGGTGCCACAGAAGGTTGCAGTGGACAGTTAGTCTTAAACTTTGAAGACCTAACAAATGGTAAAGGAATAAGAATGGATACGTGGAGGAAACAACTTAAAATACTTTAGATTTTTTTAAAGCAACTTAACAGAGTGAAACAGGCAATGGAATTGGCATCCTGCAACGAGTTCCATTCTGATACAGTAATAACAAGTGCTTTGCTGGAGAATGCCCTTGTGAAAAAAACATAAGTTAATATTGGGCCAGTTTTGGTATGTCACTCAAGTTAATAACTTTCATCAACAATCTTGCCTGTTTCACAGCTGTTTGACTCAGCCTTGGTTTGAGTTAG